>NC_056739.1:1860055549-1860268049 GCF_019279795.1 Protopterus annectens
ATGTCCTACAGCCAAGTCTAATGACACCATTAAGAGAAAGCATGCAAAACTGCCCTGTCACAGACTCAAAACATATTCAAATGAGTGTTCAGACTGATAAAGGCCCATTTCCATTGTTTTGATGCCTCTAGTGGCACCCTGCAGTGCCATCAATAAGCATACAGCAAGATGTTTTGTGTGTGTGTAATATTACACAACATCTTAGCACACAAGCAAATTTAGGAGGGTATAGACATTCAGGAAGAGGTAATCCAGAGTAAGTATCTGTTGCAGAGCCTGCCACATGGTTTAATCATGCAAGGCAGAAGAAGACACAGTATGCTGTGGCACTGGCTAACAGACTGCATCTGTTACACAACTATAGGTCAAATTAGTGATAAAAAAGAGATAGAGAGAGAGAGATGTAGACAGAGAGAGAGAGAGAGAGAGAGAGAGAGAGAGAGAGAGAGAGAGAGAGAGAGAGGAGTTGCATTTCCTTCTCCCTTTTGAAATACTTTTAGTTCTGATCAGAAAATAGGGCAAGCCACATGAGCTTTTTGAGAAGAAGGGAGAGATTACAACAGTTTGAAACCAAAAATGGACTGCATGTATATAGGCTACAGGTGCCTACAACCAGGCTATTCTATACCATGCATGGACTGATCACTTTGTGCATCAGACACAGGTTACACAGGGAACAGAGCACGGGGGCAGGGCACAGTTGTCATCAAGTGCACAGGGGAAGGCCCAGTGACATGTATTAATGATGTGTGGTGTGTGTGTGTGTGTGTGTGTGTGTGTGTGTGTGTGTGTGTGTGTGTGTGTGTGTGTGTGTGTGTGTGTGTGTCTGACAATTCTGGTGATCTAGGAAGACTGGCCAGTGAGGAGATGATGTCTCTGATGTGATGCACATGGACAAAGGTGGTTAGTGTTGATGGATGTGATGATATATACATAGACATAATTCTTACAGGAGATGCTGCACTGTGCATGAGTCTCTGGGGAAGGTCTAGGACACCTTCAGAATTTATCTGTGCTGGCCGTGCATGCCTCCGTCTGTGAAAGTACCATTCCTTAATAATTGTCATTAGCACAATCCACAGCAAGCACAGATCATTGAGTGCTTTGTGAGCATGAATGTCAGAACATACTATGAGTGGATTCAGCATGCAGACCTCATCTGCATCTGCATCCATGGCATCCTGCAGCACCCTTAATGCTGATTGTAAGAGTGGAAGTGAGGGTGCTAAAGGATCTAGACCATGTTCTCATCTTACTGTCGTGAGCTTCCTACCAGAGGATCAGCCAAAAGAATGATGTCACACTTGTCAGACCTAGACAGACACACACACACACACACACACACACACACACACACACACACACACACACACACACACACACACACACACACACACACACTCAAACCACAAACCATTCTAATGTAAAATAACTGGTTTGGAGCCCAAGTGCTTAAACCAAAACAGTACATACAACCTATCTTGACTTCAGCAAGGCTTTTGACATAATCCCCCATACAGGCATCATGGAGAAACTCACCTAGCTGGGAATTAACCCATATGTCACTAGATGGGTAATCAACTGGTTCACTGACAGAATGCATAAAGTCTAAGTTGGAGATTCCAGCTCTGCCAGCAGACCATTTACCAGTAGTGTACCACAAGGATCTGTGCTGGACCCCCTACTGTTTGGAATCTATTTCTCATAAGTCCAGGAGAAAATAGGTGACCTGTGGCTTACCAAGCTCGCAGAAGGCTGCAAACTGGGTGCAATCACTGAGTCCCCCAACCATGTTGACATACTACAAAAAAAGACTGAACAAAAAAATAGAGCAAAGCAGCACTGGATAAAGAGCCTCTTAAGATCCACAAAAGTCAAATGTTAAACAACAGAAGAGGCTCACCACGACAGCTTGAAATTGACACTCTATTTTATTCCACTGCAGTTAAAAACTGCAGTGGAATAAAATAGAGTGTCAATTTCAAGCTGTCGTGGTGAGCCTCTTCTGTTGTTTAACATCATACTACAAAAAAAGCTTACACAGACAATTAATTGGTGCCAAAGCCATGGAGTTAAACTAAATGCAAAAAAATACGTTATTATCCCTTTCAGCAAAGGAAAAGTCCCTGCAAATTACAATATCAACAGTAACCCCCTTAGCTCAAACCCTGTGGTGAGAAATTTGGGAACACAGGTTGATAGTAATCTTAACTTTGAACACCATGTGTCCATAGAGGTAAGGAAGGCCTTCTATATTGCACATCTCATAAGTAAGGGCATTGCATCCAGAGCTAAGGATATTATAACTCCCCTGCACTCATCCCTCATCAGATGACTAATAGAGTGCAACACTCCCTTCTCTATGTACCTCACCAGGCACCTGCAGTAGCTAGAGAGACCTCACAGATTTCTGACCAAGAAAATTCAGGGAATTCAACTCATGACCTACATGAACAGACTGAATGCCCTGTCTCTGTATTCTGTATCTTATAGGCTGCTGATAAGCACCTTGTGCCTGGTCTACAGGTGGTTGGACCCTGCCCTAATGGAAATGCTGCACATCCGCAAGTCAAATGGGACAAGATTCACTCACTCTATGTATCTTTACTTAGACTGCAACATTAACAGGACATGTTGGAAAGACAGATATGCCTCCCAGAGATCGCCACTCCTCTGGAACAAACTCCCAAGTCACGTAAAACAGAGATCCTCAATGACGATATTTAAGCATAACTGAGATAACTGGATGGAAGACTATAAATTTACCCCAGGGGTGTTACCTATGTCCCTCTTGGATAAGGGTAGTTGGTGCTGATCATAGACTCACACTGCAAATATAGACCATACATCTTGGTCAGTTAGGAAACAAGGGTATAACATGGCTAGGCTTATAAAGGCCCTAGGGCCAACAGCCTAGTAACCTCCTATGAATCATTGAACCTATGATACAGATTGACAGCTGCAGTATACCATCTCCCTACAGTGGCTTTTAAAAATGCTGTATATATGAGCAAGACCTTCTCAGATGTCATCACACAGAGTATATACCACAACAATCAGTGATGTTACTTCTCTTGTGGTATATGTCTGTGCCTGTATTACAACCCTGTGCATTCACTGTGTGGTGGTCAAAGAGAGAGAGAGAGACACTCAGTTCAGAGATAGGGCAGGGTCCATAATATTGATGGCCACTGATATGCCTACCTGTACTTCCATTCTCATGCTCAAGTGACCTGTCAACCACAGATGATATACTGATGGAGGGGAACAGGATGCACCCTATGCTGATAATTCAGCCAACGTCTGTCCTTCTGTGGCATCCTGAGAGTGAGATGTTGATTGTGCAGTCACAAGACCTAAATATATGAAAAAGAGGTTGTTATA
The DNA here is from genome assembly GCF_019279795.1 of Protopterus annectens. NCBI lineage: Eukaryota > Metazoa > Chordata > Ceratodontiformes > Protopteridae > Protopterus > Protopterus annectens. Next base: position 1,860,058,934 of record NC_056739.1, read on the forward strand.
TGCCCACCACCTGATCCTTGCCTGATGGTGGCACCTCAACCACAGATTGCACAAACCATTGGGAGCCATTAACATAATTCTCAGACAGTTTTTCAACATCATACATGCCAATATCCATGGCACAGGACTCTGACACAGAAGTACCTGTGAAGACACACGAACACTCCCAAGTGTTCTAATGTTCCTGTCTTAAGGCACAGAGAGTGGAGTGCTTTGTGAGCTTGAATGTCAGAACATACTATGTTCTGACATTCACATATTTTCAGGAGAAAAACCTAAATGTAACTAGTAATTAGAGAGATCTTTGAGGCCTCTCTAATTACTACTTACATTTAGAAAATCTAGTGGTATGCAAAATGTATAGGTCACATACCTAGTGCAAACTGGTATTGCATCTAAATTCCCAATATGCTTGGAAGAACAAAATTGCCATACATATTAGTGATATAGTTCTGAGTTAGGCAGATTGCACTGCAGGATATACATGCTAGGTAATACCAACCTGAGACATAGCCCACTGACATCCAAGGTGCCTGGTTAAGTTCCTTACCAGTCCTTTGTTGGGTATGAGGGACCTCCCATGCACTCCAGAAGAAGATGCAAGGAACTCCTCCAAGTTCTTTATTAGAGACTGCATCAGTGGACCTCCATCCATGGCTCTTAGTTCCTCTGCCAAATGGATTGCCTTGCTTTCAGCATGAGCAATCATATTAGTTGCCATACATTATATTTGTTATGTCTGACTGTAGCCACCAACTGACTTGACTCATTCCACAAGGTCACACCAGATATGTGGTATAATGTCATAGGATCCTAGGAGATTACTAGGCTATTAAGCAGGAGGTCACTTTAAGCCTACCCATTTCATCTCAATGTAATACCATAGAAATGATAGTCAATACCCAAGATTGCATTTAGTGATGACTGCCCATGTCCAGGAAGGTTGTGGGCTCTATCCCCGTTAAGAATCTATGGTTCCCCATCCACTGGTCCAGGTTTCTCTTGAACAGTGCCATAGAGGTGCTCTGTTTCACATGAATTGGTAGCCTATTCCAAAGACACAGCAGTCCCTGAGAGAGAAATCTGTCCCTCCAGCATATCCTATTTAAGTCGCAAGCCATATTTAGGTCCTTGGAACATGTATCCCTAGTCCCATTTGATTTATGGATATGGCAAGAAGTTCATTAGGTTTGGGTCTTGGATTGCACTGTAGGCCAGGCATAACATACAGGGACTTTAGTCAGTCTGTGTGAGGCACGTGCTGGAACCACTTGATCTTCTTTATTAGAAATCTCTGAGGTCTCTCTAATTGCTGCAGGTGCTTAGTATGGCACATGTCAAATGGGGCATTATACTCAACTATAGGCTATCTTCCTTCTTGGTAATAAGTATCCAGTGACCATGCTCATGGAGGGCTTGGAGAACAACATCATTCTGTGACTGAGAGACCTTCTCCTTCCTCTTTCTGTCCTTCTGAGGCGTTTCCCTTGAAAATATGTGGGTAGACACATGCAAATTCTTGGTATGCTTTATCCTGCCCTCCACATCTAAGTACCTCACAACTCATCTGAGTCAATCTAATGTTGGATTGTGCATATTGTGCAGCAGCTTGGTAACAGATGATGTATTTTGATTTATATTTCATTTTTATCTCAGGATTTTACTATTCTAATGAGGTATAGGTAATGGTGTAAAGAACAACCAGTATTTTAGTGTGACTAGCACAATTGGCATGGTAGGCCAGAGTGACTGCTTTATGAATTACTTCCCCTTGTAAAGGTTAGCTCAGTGTACTTAATTTAATGTAAAAAACACACCTTCCTTACTAGAGGCTTCAGTCCACTAGGAAAACTGCAATTAAACGTAAAACACTTATTCTGTGCTCAAAACTGTCACAGTGACATTCTTTCTTATATAAATGTGTATATATCCTCCCTTCCACATCTTTTTAATGTTAACATCCAAAAAGTGAACTTAAAGAAACATCCTTCATTAAGTAAAAACATTCAGTCCTTTACTGTGAACATGATTCTAAAAAGTATAATGCATAACAAATGCATAAAAAACACATGTATAAAGAATACATATATAAAAAAATGCACATATAAATATACAAACAGTATTGCTTTAAGTTTTGGTCTTATGAGTATTCTGTCTGTAAAAAAGTTATGTTAGTGCATTATCTAAACAGAGTGAATGACAACACACACAATTTTACTTTTTTTAGTTATAGGTAAAATATATGACAACATCAGACTGGGGGACATTAGAAACAGGACAGAACAGCTTTAGGCAAAATGGATTATAAGACTGAAAGCAGATTCTGGGCATGGGTTAAACGACAGGATACCCATAAGACCAAAACTTAAAGCAAGACCATTGAATAAATGAAATGTTAAGTCATTTTATAACATGCTTATTTACATTAAGTATTAGAGATTTTTAATAGTATATGGGCCGGATTCACGAAGGCTTGCACGGAGTCTAAGAGTAGAGTAATACTCCATGCAGCCAACAGGTCCGCCGAGCGATCCAGGAACAGCCGGTAGGGGCGTGTAACAGAGCTCTCAAAACTAGTCCTACATGGACAGGGCTTGGATATGCAAATTATCTCAAATGCAAGCGAAAGCTATGCAAATGAGGTAAATTTGCGATCCAGGAAACCCAAACCTGTTCAAGTAGGATTAGTGTTATTTGCAGAAATGTACTCAGTTGACAACTGAGTACGGTTCTGCAAATAGCAAAACGGAGCCGTGACAGCTCCAAAAAAAGGATGCATTTACAGGAGGAAGCATGCCAATGGCCAAAAATACGGCCAGTGGCAATGTGAAGTGATGCAAAATAAAAATAAAATAACTTTTTTTTTTCATCCCGATCTCCGGGGTTTAAGCATAGCGCAGCGCTGCACAAGCACGCTGTGCCCTAAAAACCAGAATATCAATAATTAAGATCCACAAATGTGGATTTTATTGCTGATATGAATTTACAATGCAAGTGAATGGAAGGCTGAAGACAACATGGCCATCGAGTAGAGGTTGCTAAGGGGGGAAGCTCAGTCTAAGTGATATAATCAAGCATTAGTAGGCAATCCTATGTAAATGAGGGTTAGGATAGTGAATCGCAAGTTTACATAGCAAATGAGCACAGTCAGTGGAGTGTAGGAGTAGGATAAGGGGAGTAACAGAGTAGAAGATAGGTGACATCATGAGGGGGGCATGTATGAAAGAAGTGAAGCTCATTGGAGCTGAGTGGCATGTGTCAGGTGATATTTACATATCATTGAAAGAGGTGTGTCAACAGGTAGGCTAGGTAAAGTAAAGAAATTGAAGGTGTATGCTGTGGATAACATCAAAGTTTCTTGCTGAGCGTGCATGCACACATGTGTGTGCCAGTAAACCCGAGTAAGACAGTGTGCGCACATGTTAGCGTGTGTGCACATGTGTAAGCCGGAGTAAGCATATGTAAGGCTGTGTAAACAGTTGTAAGTGCGTTTGCGCTGGTGTGCGTGCGTTTTAACAAGAATAAGCAAGTGTTAGTCCAGGTAAGCATATGTGCGCGCATGTGAGCTGGTGTGCGCGTGTTTGCGCTTCTGTGTGCGGCGCTGCCCCCTGAGGAAACAGAAAGGGAAAAGGAAGCACACCAAACAGTAGGAAGTTACCAGGGAGTACTAGCAGAGCTAGCAGGTGAAAACAATCAGAATCAGGCAATTACACAGACAGTACACTAGCCCAGCCCAGCCCAGCACTTAAAACTCTGCAAACAACAGCCCATTATGTTTCTCTCAAGAGACACTGCAACACTGCAGTAAGCTAATAGAAGTGAAAACTGAAAAAACTTTACTGAGACAAAAAATGTTAGGGGCTGCGATTGCTGTTATAAGGCGACATATGCAACATGCTGAGGGTGGTGATAATGCAAATGCTGCTGGACAACCCACAGTGAGGAGATGGAGAAGAGTGTACAGGCCCAGGGTAACCTATCAGGGGCTACAATAACACAGAATGAACAGAGGGGAACCCATTCCAGTGGAAACCAAGGTATGTGCTGGCCTAAGAATATTAGCAACAGGTACCTTCCAGAGACTAACTGGTGATATGATGGGGATATCACAGGCATCAGCATCCAGGGTACTGCACCAGTTCCTGGATGCCATGTCAGCACATGTCGGTGATCATGTATATTTCCCCAATTCCCATGAAGAATTGGCCAGCAATATACATCTCTTCCAGCAAATAGTGGAATACCCTGAGGTAGTGGGTGCAATAGACTGCACGCACATATGCATCAAAGCACCAGCCGGTGAGCGGGGTAGGGTCTACTTCAACCGCAAGGGTTTCAACTCCATCAACTGCCAGGTCGTGTGTGATGCCCAGGGCATAATACTGAATATGTGTGCTGGCTGCCCTGGAAGCTACCATGAGTCCCATATCTGGCATCTGACACAGCTGTACCAGACATTTGCCAATAGGGACATCCCACATGGTCACCTAGTGGGGGATGATGGCTATGCACTGGAGCCGTGGCTGATGACACCCATCAGAAATGCACACACACCTGAACAGGAATGCCATAATGAGGCACACGCACAAACACGAAATGTAATCGAGCGTGTGTTTGGGCTGCTCAAGTCACGGTTCCAGTGCCTGGACACATCTGGTGAAGCCTTGCAGTACTCACCAACTACATGTACCCAAATTGTCATGGTATGTGCTATGCTACATAATATGATCCTGCGAAAACAGCTGCAGCAGGACCAGCATAGGCCTGGGCCAAACAACCTCCCACCATTGCCAAGGCCATCACAGTCAAAGTGTGACTCGGAGGAGGAATAACCTGAGCCTGCCCCAGTAGGCAGAAGGAGGTGTATCCAGTATGCTTTGGCCTTGGCAAGGAGGCAACGTATAGCAAATACACTGGCTCAGTAGGAACCCTGGAAATGATACCTCTCTCTGACTCACACATATAGTAAAAGGGATGCCTAAGTTGACACCACCTGCTTCCAAACATGTATAGGGAGTGTAGTATGTGCATCCGACATAGTCAGCCCTGCAGCACCACCTGAGGCATGATTGCCATGTGTTAAGCAATATAAAGCAGTGTTAAACAGCATTTACCACCATGTAGTATATGTAAAGAAAATTGCACACACCAACTAGCACAACTGTGGTCAATGTTGAGTAATATTGGGCAACGTCCAGCAATGTTGGTTAATACTGAGCAATGTTGGACAAGCTGGGTCTAAGTATATGAAGGTCTCTCCAAACACTATTATATTGGGTGACTTCAACTACTCAAACATTGACTGGGAGCAGTACTCAAGCCCCAACACCCTAGCCCAAAGGTTCCTAGAACCACCCCCACAAGAGGGGATAACATACTGGACCTGATCATCACCAACATGGGGACTCTATGCTCCATGCCAGAGGTATTCCCTTCATTGGTAAGATTGGACCATAAATCAGTTCCACTGGATATCCACATCCCTATCTCACCCACAGCCCAGAAAACCACAGTGAAAAACTTCTCAAAAGCTAATGTCACACTTCTCAAAACCGAGGTGGAATCCTTCAAAGCCCCCGGGCCAGTGGAAAGTACGGCTCAAACTGCAGAATCCTTTATAAATGCATTCTATGGACACCTTCAGGAATGCATGGATCATACTATCCCAAACAAAACCAAGACCAAATCATCCAAAGGCAGGTGTCCTGCCTGGTGGACCCCAGCCATAAATAAGCTGTACAACAGAAGGAGGATGCTACTACATGATAGAGTAAAATCCCTAAAAGGGAATGCATCTCTGATCAGTACTAGCAAAAAACTATGATCCCTCATAAAATCATCCAAGGCTAGCTTTGAGAGAAAAATTGCACAGGACACTAAAGATAATCACAAGGCCTTCTTTAGTTATGTTAGGAATCTGGGTGGCGAATCCCAGATATGCTCAGAGTTGTTCCAAAATGACAAAAAAATACACTGAACCTACAGACATTGCCAACATCCTGGCAGACAGGTTCAGTGCAAACTCCCCCCCCCCCAAAGAGCAAATATCTATCCCAGCAGATTGCTGCCCTCTCCAAAGCAAAAAACACGGCATCAATGGGACCAGATGGTGTCCCAGGCTGTGTTCTACATGAACTCCAAGAAGAGCTAAACCCCCACATAAAGCTGCTGTTCAATCTCAGCCTTACTACAGGATATGTACACAAAGAATGGTGTACAGCAACAGTGGTCCCACTCCACAAAGGTGGTGCCTCTATGGACCCTGGAAACTATTGCCCCATAAGCCTGACTAGCCCGGTCTGCAAAGCATCATGGAACTCATAAACAAAGACATTGGGGACCTACAGACACTGGATTCTACTACCCAATTTGGCTTTGTTAAGGGCAGATCCTGCCTCTTAAACCTGGTCAATTTCTTTGAAACAGTCACCAAGGCTATTGATGAGGGGAAGGTAGTCCACACAGCCTACCTGGACCTCGCAAAAGCCTTTGACACAATACCCCACTCGGGCATCATAGATAAGCTCTCCAGCTTAATTATAAACCCCTATGTCATAAGATGGGTTACAAACTGGCTCAAGGACAGAACCCACATAGTCAGAATTGCTGGAGCCATGACAGACTCTAAACTAGTTACAAGTGGTGTCCCACAAGGCTCAGTCCTGGGACCTCTTGTGTTCGGCATATATTTTTCGGTGGCTCAGGATAACATGGGAGGACTGTGGCTGACCAGGTTGGCAGATGACTGCAAACTGGTCGCCATAATTGACTCGCCAGCTGACACAAGCATCCTCCAAAAGGGTCTCATAGAGATGGATAACAGGTGCCAGAGCCATGGCCTAAAGCTAAATGCTAAAAAGTGTATAGTCATACCCTTTGGCAAAAACAAAGTGCCCACAAATTACCACAAAGGCAGGAATCCATTAAGTACGGAAGAAGTAATTAGGGACCTGGGGACACAAGTTGACAGTAATTTCCCCTTTGATAACCACATTGCCAAAGTGGTTAGAAAGACCTTCTATATAGCCCACCTTATCATGAAAGGATTTACATCTACATTGAGGGAGATCATTGTGCCCCTTTATTCATCCCTTATCAGGCCCATAATTGAATACAATGCCCCATTTAGGATGTACCTTACCCAACACCTGCAGCAACTAGAAAGACCCCAAAAGTACCTCACAAAGAGGATCATGGGACTCAAACAGATGCATATGTTGCTCGGTTAAAGAAACTACAGCTCTACTCAGTTGCATACCGCCTACTTAGAGGCGATCTATGCCTGACGTATAAAGCCATGTCAAATTAATGAGCATGCTCCACCTCAGAAAATCCAAATCCTATAGAGCTACACACTCGAGGGACTTGAACCTGAGCACAGAAATAAATTGGACATGCTGGAGGGACAGATTCCTAACCCAGAGGCTCCCTTCACTCTGGAATAGAATCCCAGTCCATGTTAGGCAGAGCCTCTCACTGACTCTCTTCAAGAGGAATCTTGACGAGTGGATGGCAGATCGTAGGTTTACCACGGGGATTACTTCGGTGTCACTACTAGACAGAGGCACAGTAAATTGACCTTAAAAAGGGCACAGTAAAATCAGTTCAAAGGGTGGCAAAAGCCAAACACACTCTGGCTAGGCTTGTAAATGCCTTAGGGCAGATAGCCTAGTATGAACCTATGAACCTATGAACCTAAGTAGGGCATAGCTGAACAAAAGGCAACATGTTCATATTTGCTCTACTGGCCCTTAAGCAGTCTGGTCTGCTCAGTATGAAAATATAAAGCAGTGATGGGCCTCCAACCCAGGATACTGTGCACTATAGACATAGTACTGTACCACTAAGCCATGACAGTATTGCAGTGGTCAGCCTGTATGAAGAAATGTTGATAAGTCTATGCTAAATATTCCATGGAAACCCTGCAGGCACAGCATAATACCTGTCTAGTTATAACACAAAGGTGAGTCCTGCAGTAAGAATAGAACCTGACTTTCAACACACACAGTAGAAATGTTAATATTGGACATGTACACATACATCAACAGATGTAGTGGACCTCAGACAGCAACATACTGAAAGGTCACACTGGGCATGCTCACACAATTTAATAAATGAGACAAATGTCAGGCAACAGAGCACTGACAGTCTGAACTGGGCATGCTCACACACTTAGGCCATGTCGGAGTACAGCGGTGGGCCACACATATCAGGCAGTTGCATGTGTTAACCCAGGAACCTCTCACTATCCAGCAATCTGCCCTGTGCACACAGTTATATAACAACAGACACATATATAGTATAGTGGAACCTTGTCATAATCAAATATGGTCTGCAGATATCTAAGTTGTTCATAGAAAGTGGGAAAGCAAAGACGATAAAACCTGCAAACAGTATCAGCAATAAACATTGTACATCCTGAACATTAGCATAGGTTCAGAGGTTGATACTAGCCTATCCGCCCTAGGGCATGTACAAGCCTAGCCAGAGTGTGTTTGGCTTTCGCAACCCTGTCAAAGTAGAACACTGTGCCTATGAATAGTAGGTCACACAAGATAGCCCATTTACATTTAGTGTATTGTGTCTCTGTCTAGCAGGGACCCAAAAGATATCCCATGGGTAAAAATATGATCACCCATCCACTTGTCAAGATGTCTCCTGTAGGTGGTCAGTGGGTGGCTCTGCCCATGCAAAACCGGGATTACACTCCGGAGTGAGTGGAGCCTCTGGGATAAGAATCTGTCCCTCCAGCATGTCCTATTAACATCTGTGCTGAGGTATATGTCCCTGGAGTGTGTAGCTCCAAGGGAGCTGGATATCCTGAGGTGGAGCATGTCCATTAAATCTGGGTCGGATATTTCCTTAAACTACAGGCACACAACACATCCGTGTAGGTGGTAAGCGACTGAGTAGAGCTAGAGTTACTGTATCTGAACTGTGCAGGGCATCCGTGTGAGTCCCTACATCTGCTTGTTGAGGAACATTTGTGGCCATTACAGTTGCTGCAGGTGTTGGATAAGGTATATCCCAAATGTGGCATTGTAACCAAGCATGGTCATGATGAGTATAGGGGCGCAATGACCTCACTTGATCAACATGTGAAACCATATGGGATAAGGTGGGCTATATAGAAGTTCTGTCTGACCACTTTGGCAACATAATTGTCAAAGGTGAGAGTACAAACAAGTCGCGTCCCCAAACCCCTAACAACTACTACCATATGTAATGGATTACTACCTATGTGGTAATGTGTGGGCATGTTGTTATTCCCAAAGGAGATAACTATGCAACTAATGGCATTTAGCTGTAGGCCATGGCTCAGGCACAAGTCATCCTATCTCTGTGAGACCCCGTTTGAGTATGCATGTGCCAGCTGGAGAGTTGATTATGGCACCCAGTTTGCAGTCATCTGCAAACATGGTCAGCCATATTCCTCCTGTGTTAGCCGTACATCACACAAATATATACTGAACAAGAGAGGTCCCAGGACTGAGCCTTGTGTGATGCCATGTGTTACTGGTGTATAGTCAGACATGGCACCTGCAATACTGAGCATGTGGGTGCTGTCCCTGATCCAGGAAGCAATCCATTGTGTGAGATATGTGTCGATATCGACGCTGGTGAGCCTATGCATAATGGCCGAGTGGGGTATTGTGTTGAAGGGTCGTGCAAGGTCCAGGTGGGCTGTGCGGATAACCGTCCTTACACCGATAGACTTGGTAACTGTTTAAAGAATATGAACAGGTCCAGGAAGCAAGATCTGCCCACAACAACGGTGAAATGTGTAGGACCCATTGTCTGTAGGTTCCCGATGTCTATGTGCATGAGTCCCATTACAATACGCTCCATAGCTTTGCAGAACAGGCTAGTTAGCCTTATAGGCCGATATAGTCTGAGGTCCGTTGTGGCAGCAAATCTGTGGAGCAGGACCACTATCACTGTATGCCATTCTGTGGGTACATATCCTGCAGTAACTCTGATATTGAACAGTGAAGTAATGTGAGGGTTACGTCTGTCATAAAGCCCATGTAAGACACAGGCCTGGACACCGTCTGGTCCCATTGATGCTGTGTTGTCCGCTTTGGGGAGGGCAGCACTCACCTGTTTATTTGTGATGTCAGGGAGGTTGCACTCTGTTGGGATGGACAGTAGCTCCTTAGGGGGGATGGGGAAGAGACATCTGCACTGAACCTGTTTGCCAAGATGTTAGCAATGTCTGTGGGTTCAGGGAATGTTTAGTCAGTATGCAGTAACTCACAGCATATCAGTGAGTGTCCACCCAGGTACCTGAATTAACTGAAGAAGGCCTTGTGAGTGTCCTACGTGTCTGGTGCAATTGTCCGTTAGAAGCGGGCCTGACATAAATACATGAGTGATTGTAGCTGTCTGCTAGTACAGATCATAGATGCCTTCCATGTCTGGGATTGTGCTCTATCATGTAGTAGCATCCTCCTTTCACTGTATAGCTTGTTAATGGCCGGGGTCTACCAGACAGGTTCCCCTTCCATTGGAGGAGTGAGTCCAGTTGTTTTTTGGGATAGCACAATCCATGCAGTCCATTAGGTTTCCATAGAATGTGTATGTAAAGGATTCAGCAGTCAGAGCCATATTTACCACTGTCCCAGGGTCTCTGAAGGATACCACCTTGGTTTGGAGAAGTGGGATGTTTGCTTTAGAGAAGTTCACCAAGATTACCCAGGATGGTTGTGTGGACAGGATACGGATGTCCAGTGATATAAATGTATGTTCTGACCTTACCAATGAGGGGTATATCTCTGGTGTGGAACATAGAGTCCCCATGTTGGTGATGATCATGTCCAATATGTTGTCCCCTCTTGTGGGTGTGGTGACCGGTTGTGCCATAGCATATGAGTTTACAAATAGTAGTAACTGTTGGGCGAGGGTGTTGGGGTCTGAGTACTATCCCCAGTCAATGTGTGGGTATTTGAAGTCACCCAATATAATGGTGTTTGGGGAGACCTTCATATTGTCCAGTGTTCCCAGGAAAGCCGAGTGTGGTTCATGAGTTTGGGAGGGTGGTCTGTAGCAGGCCACAAACCAAAAGGCAGATTTGCACAATGTTAGGTGCATATGTATGGTCTGTGATGCTTTGTGCAGTGCTACCAACCCGGAGGTATGTGTATCTGTGATGTATATGGATACTCCCCCTATTTGTGTTGGCCATTCTGAGTTTTGTGGTCAGAAAGCATGGTATGAAATATAACCTGGTAGTGCTGGTGTGCATCTGGGAGCCTGAACCAGGTGTCTGTTAGTGCACAGATATCGCTGTTGTCCATACTGAGGAGATTCCTGAGTGGTCGCAATTTGAGGGTAACACATCTGGTGTTGAGCAACATTACCCTCAGTGTCATGTACTCTGTAATGTCTATGGAGGTGGGTTTGTCTTTTGCGCCCTGCTTAAAAAAGGCAGTATGGTGGTAGCAAGTGCCTTAGCCAGTATTCGAAAGTCCAAGGGTGACAGGTGCAAGCTTTCCATAGGGAAGCTATGTGGCATGTCGAGCATGTCACCCCAGGCTGATAGACACTGTATCCCCTGTGAATGACACCAATATGTTAGCCAACTGTTAAGCATGATCAGTTTGTTGGTATACTGTTACATCATACTTGGTGAATGTAAGATGCTAGACAAGGTCAGGGTCATACTGGCCTGGGCTACATGATCAGAGAGTTCCTCGATGTATCATGTCATGTGGTCCAGGGAGGAACATCTGAGGGTGTACGCACCAGCATGGACAATGATGGAGCTAGTCCTGTACTTGCTTTGGAGTGAACAGAGTGCATGTGTTATGTTGTGGATCCTGCCACCTGAGAGACAGCTCAAAGTGACTATCCCCGTGTTTGGTCTGGTGAGTGGGATGTCACTGTGTCTGACAATAAGTGTCACCTATTACAAGTGTATTAGGTGTGTTGTTTAGCCCGAAGGGCAGTGACTGTGTGGCACACTGACATTGTGAACTATGTGATATGTGGGTATTGTAGTGGGGTAGCAGTTGTTTGTGTGTCTGCTTTGGAGATCTCTGCTGCTTAGGCAGAGTTTATGTAGAGCCTCTGAGTATGTTTATGTGTGATAATGTGGTTTGATTGCTGTCGCTATAGGTTTATGTGAGACTGATATGTGGTGTGTGTGGTTACCTTCACTACCTGATAGACTATACCAGTCATGGGTCGAGAGAGCTCAGCCTCCTGTATGTCAATACTGCTGCATCTCTCACATATATCTGAGTTTGTTGGGTGTAGGAGAGGGTTGTCTGTGTACATGAGGCAGATGTGACATTGTGTCAAAACCACAATATTCACTAGCTGGACTGGAGAGTACACATGAAACCGACCCCTGGACATGCCAGGATATTATGATGACATACTCCGTAGCCTGATCACAAAGGATCAGTAGGGTGTTAAGTGTGTAAAAGAGTATAACAGGGAATAGTGCTCAGGTTTGTTGGTGTTTTGTAAAGAGTAGCTGAGAAGGATTCCAGACTGAATCATGACACCTCCTTCAGCTATGTCATAAATAGCAATGTACACTCATATATGTCCTGAGTCAGGGCCAACTGTACCTGACCAACAATGCCGACATCCTGTCAGACAGGCCCATATAGACATACCCACCTCCCAGTGATGATAGTCACAGTCATCATACCAGGAGATATCACATGTAGAATGGCTGAACAGTTCCCCCCAAAGCCAAAAGCATGGCAGCAATTAGATTACATTGTTTCCCAATATGTGTCATGCATGGATTACAGAACAAACAGACCCTGCACCTGAACAGCCTGTTGAGCCTCTCCACAGGATCTGGAACCATTGAATGTGTTACAACAACATGTGGCACTCCCCACAAGTGTAGGTGCACAACACACCATGGGAAGTATCGTCCAGTAAGCCTATGAAGTCTGATCTGCAAGGCCATGGAGTCCATCATTGTTGAAGTCATACACAGAGCTATTGGAAGCTGACAAACACACAACCCTACCAACTGTGGTATGTTCATGTGCAGATCATGGTTCCCAAACAGGCTAGACTGTTTGCAAGGTAGACACCCAGGACATACATCACTGAACAGAGCTACACATGTCCCACATAGACTTTGAACAGGCCTTTATCAACATCCCGGACACATGTCGTATCCACAAAACCAACAATCTGTGCATAAATATGTATTGACATGTGAAGGAATGTCAATGTGTTCACAGATAGATCACACAAGGTAAGAATTATGGGGTCCTGTTCAAGCTGTTGACACCTGCCGACCCACATGTCTCATTCCTGGGATTGCATAAAACAAAGTGTACACACATTGCCATGTCCAGCCTGATGATGTCAGCATCCTACAAATATAGCAGGAGAATGGAAACCACCCAATAAAGCATATAGAGCACCGTGTTAATGTGTATGTCTCTAGTATCATAACATAGTGAGATAGGGATTTGAAATGCTGACAGTGTGTGTGTGTGTGTGTTGGGTGTGTGTGTGTGTGTGTGTGATTTCCTGTGAGAAGAGTGCCCTTTTTGGAGACTGGGAAAACACATTAAAAGAGGTACATTCCTCTTTGGAAAGTCTGATGATGTCAGCATCCTACAAATATAGCAGGAGAAGAGAAGCCACCCAGCAAAGCATATAGCACGCTGTGTTAATGCATATGTCTCTAGTATCATAACATAGTTAGGTCGGGGTTTGAATCCTATAAATGCTGACTGTGTGTGTGTGTGGGGGGGGGTGTGTAATTTCCTTTGAGAGGAGTGCCCTATTTTGGAGACTGGGAAAACACATTAAAAGAAGTACATTCCTCTTTGGAAATTCTGATGATGTCAGCATCCTACAAATATAGCAGGAGAAAAGAAACCACCCAGCAAAACATGTAGCGCGACGTGTTAATGCGTATGTCTTTATTATCATAACATAGGTAGGGGTTTGAATTCTGTAATTGCTGAGTGTGTGTGACACAGTTGGTCAATGCAGTGTGGGTTTTGCTTTTACTATGGTATGACATATCATGATTAAAACAGTATGTGCATTGCACACATCAGGTATCTGTGTGGCAAATAAATATGTGTACATGTGACCTGAATCAGTACATGGGTGTGAAGCCTGCATACTACATGAATACATTTATTTCCTTTGACAGATTGTGCCACTGCTTCTTAGATCGTAGGTCACATATGTAGGTATGTGACAAGCCCGGCCACTGTAGTGATCTGTGTCCAAGGTCATCTGTGCCACACACACCCATGACAGTTACTATAGAGTACTGTGAGTGAGGGTACATGCCTGGGGTATATGTCAGACATGTTTATACACAACAATGACTGGCAATAATGGACAGTCATTATAGGTGTACAACAGCCCTGTGGATATGCATTCAGGCCCCTAATGTCTTATGTGACACACTGAGGGACTCCACAATACCTATGGATATGTGGATACCAAGGACAGATGACATAACACGTGGCTGTATGTACACATTGTTACCCAACATACATGTTGAGGGCCACCACCTATGTGGTACTGTCGGGATAGTATGTATAGTAAATGTGGATGACTATGCCATAGTCGGCTTACTGCTATACAGCATGTATTGGACAACAGGTATCTGTCTGTATGATACCCTTGTGTAGGATATGCGTCCCATCCAGGGAATACATTGTAGGCCAATGCATGCATTTCTAGATGTGGATGGACATATCTTTAGTGTGTTTGCATGTACCTAAGAGGGCTATATGCCAAACAGGTGGGGTCCCAGGAACGGGTGGCGGTCAATACCACTGGTTACTGTTACAGTATAGTACCGGATGGATCCAACTGTTACTGAGTTCCCTACAACTGTGTGTCATTTGTCAGGAAATCATCTAATGATTGGTTATAGTCATGCTGTTGAGGTTGTGTATATTACCAGACTGCAAATCATTGACAGGTATTAACAGTATCACCCACAGCATACTCTCAATCCATGTCATACACACATGTGTACCCATGTTAGTACATATCTGTAGTAGAATGCATACTGGCCATCGAAAGATACTATGAGATGTTAACAATGTGTACAACAGGGTATGTCACATGTCCCATGTGTCCACTATGCACGTACATGCAGACAGTGCGCACCCACCATGT
The DNA here is from genome assembly GCF_019279795.1 of Protopterus annectens. Taxonomy (NCBI): domain Eukaryota; kingdom Metazoa; phylum Chordata; order Ceratodontiformes; family Protopteridae; genus Protopterus; species Protopterus annectens. The sequence continues at coordinate 1,860,074,066 of NC_056739.1, forward strand.
TCACAGATGTACACCTGTTAATCTGTAATGCACACACCACAGACGTACTGTTCACTCACTAACACATGCTGGCAACACTACAGTGTTCTAATGTGCCAAGTGGCACATGGGTGGACAATACATACTCAGACCTAACACTGGTGTAAACAATGCTACATTGACAATCAGGGCTGTGATGCATAATGCCTGCTTAGATATACCTACAAGGATATCATTACACTTTCCTGTTGACAACTTGCTAATATTGCTACACTGATATAATGTCACCCTGTGCATCAGAACCATGTTAGCCTGTTCCTGCATCAATGTTACAGATGACAGGAGGTGGCACAGGTGTCATCATATGCACAGGGTGTGTTGTTGGTTTGCCAGAGCCTGACATTGACCTATCCAATCAACATGTCTGTGTGTGTGTGTGTGTGTGTGTGTGTGTGTGTGTGTGTGTGTGTGTGTGTGTGTGTGTGTGTTTGTGTGTGTGAGTGTGTGTGTATGTGAGGGACAACAGTACAGCATGGGCCAATGTTGATGTAATGTTAGTGTGTATGTGTGAGCCCTAGCTGTTTGGTTAATGTGTGTGTGTCTGCATGCACACAGCTCCACCATGTGGCTGCCATATATGGGAGGTTGTGGGACAGCCACAGACTGTACCTGCTAGGCTGTACAGATCACTGTCTCTGGGCATGGACAAGGTCCCTGTGCCTGGCAGGGGTGCTATGGGCAGTATCGGGTACCAACCCTGACTGGGTACTATCATCAGAAGCAGAGGTATGATGACTGGACCCATGTCCCTGCTGGGACTGGCCAGAGCCACGTGCACATGGTCTACTAGGACGGTCAATATACAGGCCAGCACCAGCATTGCTGGGGCTGGTACTGCCACTATGGGAGCGGCTGTGATCTGTGTGCCGTCCGCGTCAACTGCCAGCTGTTGCTGTTGCTGTTGCTGGCATGCATCTGCATCGACGTCTCACCTGTCCCGCACGTTCCTGGCTCATGGAAAACACATTGTGGAGGGCATCTATTGTCTCCCCCCCAACGTCTATCAATGACCTCGGTGTAATTCCGGATGGCACCGGCAAGGTCACGGATGCTGTTATTGATAGCAGTGTAATAGGCCCTCTGCAGCCTTAGTCCCTGTCTGGTGTACCTTTCCATACGTGCCTGTGCCTGCATTACAGCCCAGAACATACTGGCCATTGTAATACGTCTGGGGGCATGTCTGCCAGGGGCAATACAACCAGTGGTGCTCCCCCAAGAACCCCTGGACATCTGCCTATGTGGTACTGTTCCAGGAATCTGGCTATGGCTGCTGTGAGGGGATGCAAGTGCCATGGGTACCACACTCTCCTGGTCAATGCCAACTGTATGCTGTCCCTCGGCTAAGGCCATTGGTGATGAGGGATGTATCAGCAGTATGAGAGTGCACAAAGATGGGGTTGAACGCTGTGTACTGTCGATTGGTGGACCAACGACAGACCCTGTCAGACCTTCTTGTGCCAGAATACATGTCTCATCATCTCCACTATTAGTGGCCGTGACTTCAGGTCCCCTGCTGCTTTCAGCCACCCCAAACTCAGCACCTGTGAGAGGAAGACAGGAAACACACTTTACAATTTGTACATGATGTTAGCACACATGCACACATGCACACATGAACACAGGCACACATGAACACATGCACACATGAACACATAAAGACATGCACACATGCACACAAATACACTCCTCACTACAGCACATACACACACACACACACACACACACACACACACACACACACACACACACACACACACCAGCAATCCAACACATACTCAATAATGGGTGAAGGTGGATGCCAGTATCACAAGGTAAACAGTCACCTCACATGTGTCAGCATGCAGAATATGTGTTACTGAAGACCATGCAGTGCAAGTGTAGATGGCCCTATTTAATGACATTATACATGGCTTTGATGCATGTGTGTAGTTGTTCAGTGATTGGCTACACCCTGGAACACAAAGTGTACATGGACACAACATTGCTGTGCATGTATTATCATCTCTGTAATGTCCTGTGCACCATCACTCATAGGTATACATACCATGGCTGCATGTGTTATCTGTGTGACACATAGATTGCCATGTGTGATTACAGTGTCTGTGTCCATAGCAGATAATAGTGGGCACAGGTGTAGCACATGCATGCTATGTACACACAGGGGATGAGTGGTGCATGTAGACATGAAGGAATCCCAATGCTCAACATGGCACTTGTACAGTGGTTATGGTGAGTGTGGGACATACTGCAGATATGTCGGTGCCAGCCATGACATGGCATGCCACATGACTGCAACATTAAAAACCATACATACCCAATGTGTGTCATTTGACCTATACACCCAATAGCATTCCAGAACATATATGTGACACTTTGTACAGATGGCGACTGCTGTGCATATTGTGTATACTGGCATATGTAAGCACACACACAACATGCTATGCATATTGTGTATAGGTGCATATGTTTGCACACACACAACATTGAGATGCAAAGCAATGACTGCTATGTGTAGTACTGTGGTCACTGTAACTGGATGGGGTGTAGTACCATGTGCCATCATCATTATGCATCTTGTGGTCACTCATGGCTACTAATGTGTGACAGATCACCGCCTAGCATGCTGTACCTGAACTGCAGTGCCGTGGCTACGTTCACAATTTCACAGCCACTTTGTACATGGGTGTGTGAGGTGCCCAATAGGGATCATTGCCTAACATGACTGTGTTATGTGTTGAAGAGTGTTGCACAGCCCCATGATAGGCCTCTACCCCTGAGGTACATCATGTGTGTGTGGATGCCATGTGGGATACTGAAGTGTGACCTTACAGCGGGTGTGTGGTAACGCCATATGTAGAATGTTTTTGTGTACTGCGTATGATAAACATATTATGTTGTGTACAGCTGTAGCAACTATGCCTATCCAATGTGCAGTATGGTGTTGCCACAACTATGTCTGATGCTCTGTGTATTGCATGTCATTGAGGCAGCTACTGACATTACTGAGCTGTGCAACGTCTTACAGCAAACATGCACGGCATGCATTATGCGTAGGTGTGTTACGTGTACATGGCTTACACCTCACCCATGACATGCATGTTTCATTACCAACATTGCAGTTATACCACACTCACCAGCATGGATCGTCTGCCCTGCTGTCACACCAAAGGGACCTATGAGAATATGAGAGAGTTCGTCAGTGGCCACAACTGTGGCATTGCTACAGTGGGTATGCTAAACTACAGTGGAACAACAGTCAACAGTCACAGGTGCAGAGATAATATTACAAATATCAGTATTGCATAACACTAGGCAACACAACTGCTAAACACACAGTACGCATCTCACGTAGACATAATCTAACAATACAGTTAACTGTAGTTTACAGATAGGGCATGTTACCTGCTTGCTCCATGTGAACATGCTGGGTGGCTCCGGCCTCCATGACAACACATGTCACAGGTTGTTGCTGCTGTTGTCCAGGAGCCACCACGCTTAGGAGCAGCTCCTCCATTCTGGTGAGGGGGGGATTAATGGTCACCCCACCACCTTTGGCAAGCTGTTGTCTTTGGATATCAGACGCACGCCGCTGGACGTCTAATTAAATCACTGCAGTGATGGTGTACCTGCTCATATGTCCTGTTATGCATGCCTATGTCATTTACCTGATGAACAAGATCCTGCCACAATGCAGTCCACTCCTGTTGGTGCTGGCTGCTTCGGGAAAACAGCATTGTGTACTGCTGCACCAGGCTTTGGACAATTTCATCTTCCTCCGCTGCTGTGTACGACGGGTTGCGTTGGTGGGCCATCTGCTGAAAAAGATATGAACAATATGTGTGAGCGAGTCCTGTGGCACACTTTAAACCTTTAACCAAAGATATCACTTTACTGACATATATACCATCCATTTGTCTGTCAGGGGTTGCAAACATTCACTACCACTTATTGGTTCTCAGGCCACAACTGACTAACAGTGCCTGGCACACTCTGTATATCACACCACTATACAATAGTACCCGGCACACTGTATACGACACCAAAAAGAAATAACCAGTGAATAACAGCTCTACTTTCCACCATACACACTTTAATGCTTAAAGAAAACTCTCTTAGCACCTCGGCCACAAACAGCCTTTACAGAGTAAAACTTCTTCATACTAAAAGACACTCCATTTATGTCCCAACTTAATATCATCATTTTTCAATTAACCAATTACATATACTTCAATAAAACTTTTTTCAGTTAGTACTTAAAGAAAAAACAGTATTTATATAAAACTTTACCAATTACATGCTTTATTCAGTCCATTGGGTTGCAAAGTATTATATTTAATTATAAAAATAGATTTCTTCCTTCCTAATACATATTTCAACCTTTCTGTGTTTCCATGTTGATTAAATACTTGTTCTAAAACAGTAACCTTCATACTTTCCATGCCCCCTTTATGTACCCTATTAAAATGTTCTGCTACAGGACTGGTAAGCTTATTATTTTTAATGTCCCTTACATGTTCCTTTATTCTTTCTCCTAGACTTCTTTTAGTTTCCCCTATGTAATATTCATTACATGAACAACTTATGGCATATATTACTCCCTTACTCAGGCATGAATACTTGCCTAAAGTATCAATTTTTTTCCTTTTATTTCGTCTACTCTAGTTATAATATATTGACAAATGGAACATTTTCCACAAGGGAAAGTCCCTTTTTCTGAAGCAACAGAAGTTAAAACAAACTAAGATGAATGAAACAAAATCCACATCAGCAGAACCAGCAGCAAAGAGTCCAATATTAAGTGTTTTATTAACATCCACTTTTCGTTCAAGAAAACTGAACTTCTTCAGACAAACATCAAAAGGTAACAAATGTAAAAAAAACTCCTTAAATACACAATTAACAACACATGGTACATTTGAATGGACCAACCAACTGGTTAAAACTCGTTGACATCAATATGTGGGAAAAAGCTGATCTCAAAGCTTCTTAAAGAGCTACTACATAAAAAATTAAAAAAATATAAAATTACCTCTGCATACTTCTGAGTTTCAAAATGCAAGCTAAACTTACTCTGTCATTAAGACCTGGAGGTCTGTATGAACAGAGTTTCAGCTGCCAAATCACTTCTAGGCACTCTAATAATAGTTGAAAAGGACCCCCCCCCTGATGTCAAAGGGAACCTGTCCTAACACCCTAAAAGTAAAACTATGCTGAGGGTGGTCATCATTGTCAAGGGGCAACTTGTGCACGCTGCTCGAATGGTAACAGACGATGAACCCTTTTTTAGAAGAATATGAGTTTATTAAGGGATTGTTTCTACACAGAAGTTACCCAGACAAGTTTATTCACGACCTGGTTACTGAGGTCCAGACTAAAAGGTATGGGGTGTTTACAAACCTATTTTACAAAGCAGTTTGTTCACAAGTTGTCCACTAGAACATTCACCTCTAGTTATGCCTGAAGTCTTTGTAGACAACAAGAAAGTAGACACTTCTATTTTTTTCATCACTAATTATAGTGCTGAGATTCACTTAATTAAGGAGGTGTTTGTCAAGAACTGGAGTATTTTCTGTTGTGACGATGCCTTACAAGCCAGGTTTCGTACTTTGCCTAGTTTTATATACAGGAGGGGTGATAACCTCAAACGTATATTAGAAACAAAAAAGGACACTCGTGTCAGAGTAGAGGTCACTTTCAAATATGAGAGTTGCAACATGTGCAGGCACATTGCCACTGGTTCAAGATTTAAAATTGCTGGGTCTTCTTTTTCCACTGTTGGTAGATTCAACTGTAAATCTCGATCGGTTGTTTATTTAGCTTGCTGACAGTCTTGCCCAACATTTTATGTGGGCAAGACTGACAGAGGTTTTAACGAAAGAATCTATGAGCATTTATATTGTATCAGGAAAAACAAGTGTGAAAACGCTTTGGCGAAACATGTCAATGACCACCCTCAGCATAGTTTTACTTTTAGGGTGTTAGGACAGGTTCCCTTTGACATCAGGGGGGGTCCTTTTCAACTATTATTAGAGCGCCTAGAAGTGATTTGGCAGCTGAAACTCTGTTCATACAGACCTCCAGGTCTTAATGACAGAGTAAGTTTAGCTTGCATTTTGAAACTCAGAAGTATGCAGAGGTAATTTTATCATTTTTTATTTTCCATCCATGACTTACTATTTTTTATGTTTTACTTCTTATTTTAAGTTATTAAATTGGTTCCATTTATTATATTTAGTTTTTCTTGGTCTTAAACATTTTATGTTTAGACACATTTTCATGGATAATTTTTTATTTCATTTTGGTTAGTTGTTTGATTTCAAAACACAATCTGTAAAGATCTGACTTTTGTATGTAGTAGCTCTTTAAGAAGCATTGAGATCAGCTTTTTCCCACATATTGATGTCAGCGAGTTTTAACCAGTTGGTTAGTCCATTCAAATGTACCATGTGTTATTAATTGTGTATTTAAGGAGTTTTTTACATTTGTTACCTTTTGATGTTTGTCTGAAGAAGTTCAGTTTTCTTGAATGAAAAGTGGATGTTAATAAAACACTTAATATTGGACTCTTTGCTGCTGGTTCTGCTGATGTGGATTTTGTTTCAAAGTCCCTTTTTCTATTATATTACTAAAATTTTTTTCTCTTGGTCTGGAGTATTTACTATGTACCAAAAAATCTTTTATACTTTGTCCCCTTTGATAAGAAATTCTTAGTTCAATTTTAAACAATGATGGAACTTCTCTTTTTACTTGTTTCCAATAACCTTTAACTATTTCATTAAATGTGTCTGAAAAAAGAGTATATTTAGAGACAAAAACATTAGATTATTATTAGAAATGTCATTACTGTTGTTTTCTTTAATCTGTTTTTTAACAGTTCCTGCAACCCTCATCGCATTCTTTTCATAAATCCTAGAATAACCTTTATATACTTCTTCTGGGTTATACCCTCTAATTATAAAGGAGGCTGCAACTTTTTCTGCCTCATACTGTGCCTCTTTCTTATCACTACATAGTATCTTTATCCTTAACATTTCTCCATAAGGGATGGATTCCAGTGTATGTCTCGGATGGCAACTGGTAGCATGTAACATCCAATTAATATGATCAAATTTCCTATGTATAGTAGTGTGAATTTTTGCTTTTACTATTCCTTTTAGTGCTATGTCTAAAAAATTAATTTCTGAACCTATTTGAATACCATCAAATTTGATCTCATATTTATTAATATTAAGATATTCTATAAATTTTGCTGACTGATTTACAGATAAAAATCAAATCATCAATAAATCGGAAGTATTTAACAACGTTCCCTAAAAAATTAATTTCTATAAATATGTACATTTTCAACTAGCCCCATAAACAAATTAGCATATATCGGGGCAAAGGCTGCCCCCATCGCTGTTCCCTTATTCTGTCTGTATAAGCTGCCATTAAACTCAAAGATTTTATTCACAAGACAGAAATGTATTAATTCTTTTATATACTGTGTTCTTGGGCTGTCCCCTAAAAAATGCTGTATTGCTTCTAAACCATAAACATGTTGTATATTTGTATATAAACTCACCACATCTACTGTGATAAAGTACATATCTTCCGTCCATATAATATTCTCTATTTTCTTCAAAAAATCAAAGGAATCCTTGATATAAGATGACAGCTTGACTACTTCTTTTACCAGTAGCTCATGCAAAAAACAACTCAAGTTGTAAGTAAAATAGTTGGACGCTGATACTATTGTACGTCTGGGGGGATTCTTTATGCTTTTATTAATTTTGGGAACACAAAAAAACTTTGCTGTTGTATTGTTCTTTATAATCAACTTGTTTGTTACATCATTAGCTGTAAAATAATGTAATCTTACCCCCTTCTTTAATAACATTTGTAGTTCATGCTGCACCTGAATTAAATAGGTTCCATCCACTTTACTATAAATTATTTCATCATTCAAGTGTTGCATGCACATTTTTAAATAATCTAAGGAATTCATTACTACCAGCTTGTCCCCTTTATCTGATGATTTAAATATTATTTCATCATTCATACTCATTTGACTCAATTTCATCCATTCTCCCTTGGTTAAATTATATTTTTTCCTTTGGCCTTCAAAATCACTAAGTTCTTTCTCTATTATCAGATTAAATGCATTATTAAAATGCTGTATATGTATGTTCCTACACGGTGGCATAAAAGTACTTTTCATTTTTATCATACTAGTATCAAACAAACTATAAGCATTATTTTTACTTTCAGAATCACAAGAAAAGAAATTTTCACTGTCTTCTGCATCAGACACTGCATTTAACACAATTGTTTTCTTATCTTCAGTATTATAAAAGAAATCTTTTAAATACATTTTACGTACTAGATTAAAAATTTCACCTTTGATTTCATACATCCGTGGTAGAACTGTCGGTATAAATTTCAAACCTTTATATAAAACCGTTCTATTTAATCGAAAACATAGTCAGATAAATTGACAACATATTCTAAAGCATCAATATTGTCTACCTGTTTAATTAGTCCATCTACCTCGTTTGTATCGTCCCTGTCCCGGGTCTCTATAATGGTCTTGTCCTTGCCACCCTCCCTTCCTGGTGTTATGACTTTGTCCATAGGAGCCACGAAAAGTTTTCCTAAATGATTCACTGTTTTCTGCTCTTGGTAGTTCTGGGAATTCTTGATCCACTACATCTTCTTCGTCTTGTGAGGACGCCCCGCTTTTGCCGGATAAGAAACTTTAGTTTTTTTGTTGTCCGGACATTATATTCTCCTTTTGAAAACTTACACTTCTTTTTTTCTGCTGCTGATTGGCTGAAAGCACAAAGGCTTTCTTCCACTCATAGTCTCGGATATCTTGCTGGAGCTTACTTTTCTTCCTGTTAATTAGTTCTTTATCATATGACAGAAGTTTGTCATTGATGTTCACCAGATATGTTTCCAATGCAGAGTTAGACACTACTTTGGTGATTTCCTCACATATCTTTTTAGTCTCTACTATTATTTTCTCTCTTTTAATTCTGTCTTTCTCTATTATTATTTACTCACTCTAAACTGCAGCGATGTGCTGCAGCTATCCATCTCTCCTGAAATGTTGCTTCCAGTTCTTCCGTCAGCACAAATGGAGAAGATGGATTTTTTATTGTCCGGAGTATTGTAGTATTCAGTACCCGGCACACTGTTTGTGACACAATGCACAACCTTGACACGGGGGTATATATCACGCCAATGCACAAACAGAGATGTCATCCATTGCAATGAATGTAAAGTACAATTACAATAGTACCAGTCAACCACCCTAGTCATTGATGCCATAGCCCTGCCTAACATATGTGTACAGTTGTTACTATAGGTGGCATACTGCTTTAACAGAGTATATATGTTGCTGGATACACACTTATACCCTGTAGCACACATATGATTGCAGCCATGGTACAGGCATAATTACACACACATCAGACAAACATACAATGCACCACTGTATGCCAACACAGATGAGCATTACCTGTGTACCATACAGTACTGTGTGCCAATACTTACAAACCCTTATGCCTGAGTTTTGTCCTCTGTGCAGACTACAGGAAACACACAAGACAGTGTTTTTAAGCAATGTGAACACACACCATACTGTGCTGTTTAGGCCTACAGCTTCAGGTAGTACTACAGTTCCTATGGGAGTTGGATTCACCAGCAGTACCACTCACTTAGCATACATGTATTGCTTTAGCCTACAATGAGACACCACAGTTATCAACAAGGAACTACATCACATCGTATGCCATACTACTATGTCTGCCTAACAGTACAATACACATCTTTTCCTGGCATCACAGCTAGGATAAACACTGCCATGTCAGATACAACATCACACTAACCTATCACACCTTTACAGACTTTGCACACATTCAGCGTTACACTTATACAACCTCACATAGCAGGTATTGCATTGAGTACATGTGTGAGTGCATAGTGTCATAGGTAGGTTATATGCTATTGGCCCTAGGGCCTACAGCAGCCTAGACATATGCTACCCTGGCCTTTGAAACACACGTACTTTGATTTCACTTGCCCCTGCCAAACAGAACCACAGAGGGGGTTCCTGGGGTGTATTACCAATCTCCCAAACAATCATCAGGGGTATTTATGACAACTGCTAATGAGGAGCCTTGTTTGCTATTGCTAGGTGGTCTATTCCAGTGTATGGCATATCTCTGAGATAGGAACCTATCCCTCCAGCATGTGCTGTTTAGTGAGCTGATGAGGTTTAGGGCCCTAGACCATGTATCCCGGAGGGATTGTGATATGTTGCCATGGTGGTTGTCACCCAGCTATGGGTATGACATACCTCTGTATGTCTGGCAGAGGTCACCTCTGTGTGGCCGGTATGCAATACAGTCTAGATGTGGTTTTGTGAGTCAGTCTGCATAGGGCATCTGTTTGTGGCCAGTATTACCCTTTGTGAGGTATGTCTGTGGCCTTTCCACCTGCTGTAGTTGTCATGTGAGGTACATACCACACAGGGCATTGTGATGAGTAGAGGGAAACACTGACCTATATTTCCGTAGATGACACACCTGTTGTCATGACACATACCACACAGACAGATTACAGGTCTAGTGTGGCACTGTCTTTATCAAAGAGGTGGCTACTGTCCACCTGTGTCCCATATTCCCTTTTCACACCTTCAGTGTTGGGTAGATCTCTATGTGGTAGTTAATGGGTACAGTGTTTTGGAAAGGAGGAATGACACTGCAGTATCAACACTTGTATTCAATCCATGCCTTGGTCACCACACACCTGTTGCAGTACATATGGCCCCATGTCTCTCTCTCTCTCTATATATATATATATATATATATATATATATATATATATATATCTATATATATATATATATATATATATATATATATATATATATATACACATATCTATACACATACATGTATACATCCATTGCTGTACACATAGATATACATATAGGCACATGTACAGTCCACCTTTCATGGTGGGGATATCAGTTATGCGACAGTTGTGGGATGTACAGTTATGTGATTATATTGCACAGTGTTGTGCAGAATGCATGTGGGTGTCCTCGGCCCATGCAGCTTTAGCAGGCCTCACTGGCTGTAACACAGCAGTTCTGACAAATTAGTCCCACAGTGTTTAACCAGCACATGAAATATATCAGCACTGCATGCTCTTTTCTATGCCACACACTACAACCTACATAGATATATGCACATAACAGCCTTCAACGACAGATATCTGTCCACCCTTCACTAACAGTTGCAGTGTGTCCTTTGCCCTGTGCACATATGCAGATACAGATATATACATACTGCTGCCACACATGGATGATTTGTAGTGTGTAGAGTACTCTTCAGGAAGATCTACTACATGCCAACAGATACATATGAGTTACATACCTTACCTTTGTATTTCCTCTGCTCCGTCTGTTACAGTTTTGTAGGTTTTTTTTTTTTTTTTGGTTGGTTGTTTGTTTTGAGTTTTCTCCCTCTGTTTCTGTTTCTGTCTCTGTTTCTCTCTCTGTTGTCTGTGCCTCTGTCTGTGTCTCTCTCTCACTCTCGCTCTCTATCTCCCTGTACCTGCAATGATATTATTGTATGTGTGGACAGCAGGTACAGCTTGCTTTTCTAGGTATCTACACTTGTGCATGTGACTGCCTCTGCACCAATTGCTGCCCAGCATTCAGTAATTGCATGCAGCCTGCTGTGTGCTGATTGCATTACTCACTTTGATTGCAGCCCACTGCTATAAAATGCTAGGTTAGGTAGGCATAGCCCTTTCAGATTTCCAAGGTGGGGCCCATGCTTGTTTGCTCTGGACACCGTTGTGTCTGTCAGAAGGTTGGTATATGTCTCTTATCTGAAGCTAGGGTTGTAGCCAGTGATATGCATGTTGTACTCAAACCTGAATGTTGCTGCTTCCAGTACACACTTTGTAATGTAGACATGTACTCACCCCTCCAAATACTAACACAGGATACATGGGAGTATGTACTTTCTTTCTGAATTAGACATTTAACTGCTAACGGATTTCCAAGGTGGGGCCCATGCTTGTTTGCTCTGGACACCGTTGTGCCAGTCAGAAGGTTGGTATATGTCTCTTATCTGAAGCTAGGGTTGTAGCCAGTGATATGCATGTTGTACTCAAACCTGAATGTTGCTGCTTCCCGTACACACTTTGCAGTATAGACATGTACTCACCCCTCCAAATGCTAACACAGGATACATGGGAGTATGTATTTTCTTTCTGAATTAGACATTTAACTGCCATACAAATGTGGTTAGTGCACTGTATTCCTGTGGCACATGCAGTGTTTGTGAGCTGCTATACTGTAATTATTACGTTACTCACCTCTGAACAGTTTGCAGTTTGTTTGTGTTGACATTAGCACAGGCTACACAACTGGACATATTTCAGTTCTGAGTATGCCTACCTACACCCTGGTTTTTGCCTGAATACACAGGTGTGTTGTACCTTTGGGTAGGGGTGCAGGACTGCAAATAGCATTTTTTATTATCATGTGAGGTTTATCTTGCTGAACATACAGGATTGCTGTGTACCTGTTAGTCTATCAAGGCAAGTAGTCTGTCTGCGTAGCTCCCACCTGTCGACATATCCAGATGGTAGCTAGAGGTTAGCCTATTATACTTTGTCTGTGCACCACACCAGTCTTTTCAGCACTTGCACATTGGCATTGTCACAGTTGGTTGCTAGCAGTACATGGCTACATCCTGTGATATTTCTGTGTTGTACTCCTACATAAGGGCATGCTTGTGGAACTCCTTCCAAAGCTATTTGCAGAGTGTGTAACAGCAGTAATGCTGATATGCCTGTGTGTTTCTGCCTCTGCCAGGCCTCAGATACTCTCAGGTATGTATTTGAATGGCCTCAGTGAAAGGTACATATACGTTAGATACACCTGCAATGTATTACAGACATATTGCTGTTGAGACTTTCTTGGGAATCAGAGCATATGTATACCTACACCTTTTCTGATGTGCAAGCAGTGTCTACTCTCACATATTGAGATTATTCATTACGTGTAATTCCACACTTGTCTGCCTAAAGTTAATACTTTCCAGAGTGATTCAGTGGGGCACAGCTAACATTTGTTTACAAATCAGGAACATCCCTGTAAAGCAGTCACAGTTGGGGTGTCTGGCCTCTGCCCTAATCAACTTTGCAAGTATTTATCCTGGTCTGATACTCTGTTGTGTTTGTAATGTGCTACTGTAACATTATTCCCTGCTTGGATAGCTGGTTCTCTTTTCACAGTCATGTCATGAAATTCCACAACAACTGCTGGTAAAGACCCACAGAACAGGATTTGTGTTATACCATTCCTAATTTCCATTTACAGTCCCTCATTGTAATGCATGATATATTTATGTCAGCACCCAGTTATTTGTATATCTGCTGTTGCTTAGTGGTAATTCATGCAGTCTATTGTGTCAATGGTCTGGGGTTTGAGACTGGCAGAGGTCTTTTCTTTTGCTGGTGAGCAGAACAAGGGCCCTTCCATAGAGTGACTAAGGCACTTTTAAGCAGTTGTAAGCAGGTTTGCGGGGATTGCGTGATGCTTAGCAATGCTTAGCTAAGCGAACACATGCGCACACACACTTAAACCCGCTTACTACCACTTAAAAGTGCTTACTCCCGCTAACCCCCGCGTTAATTTCTTTTAAAGAAAAGAAAATGGGGAGATAGGAAAGTGGTGAAAAAGGGGCACAAAGAGGAACAGACAGTAGGTAAACAAGCTCGGGATGTGCAGGATGGGTGTAGGGAAGGTCCATAGCTGCCCATTTCTTTACCAGCAACAGCTGTGCATATGCAATAAATTTGCAGTGAAATTTGAAACCTTCCACCCCTGGGAGAGGGGTGAGGACAACAAAGTATGTTGTATTGCCAATTATAATTATCAGTTTACATGTCCAGTGGATATGTGTGTGAAATGGGCAGCTATGTATGGGGCATAATTTTTTTGTGGGTAGAGATTGCCCTTTTTTTTTTTTTTTTTCTTTTCAGGTGAGAGTGGAAAGTGAGGTAGAGGAAGTAGGTATGTACAGGGAGGTAGGTTGGGGAGGTAAACAGGCAAGAAAGACAAGATGTATACAGGGGCAGTGTATGACACATGGGGTGGGTAAACACAATTGACGGGGATGGATGTTTGGAAATAACAAGCCCATGAGCCCACAGATAGTAACAGTGGAACTGAGATCCCCACCCATGGGCAGTCACCACTGCACCTTCACAGCCCCGAGGTTAGCTGTGCTGGGGGCTGTGTAGGATGGGCAGGCTCACCCATGAGATGTGCCACTCTTGCCTAGAGCTGGCATAGGGGATCAGCGACAACGCTGGATCTCCCTACACACCACAGCCCGGACCCTTCGAAGGGTGACAGGTGGCCCTTCTCCACCCACGCTTGCATGGGGGGGACGAGCTCCATCCCCTGCAGTGCTTCCACCCAAATGTGGCACAGGACCAACGGAGGAGGGGAGTCCGGGCTGGGCACCGGACCTGCTGGTGCCAGGTGCACTCGCCAGCTGAGGAGGGACAGGTGGGTCCACTGGGACTGGCCTTCCCATACGTTCTGTGATTGGGTGTGTTTAATTACAACATAAACAACAACATTCCAGATTAGTTGTAATAGCATGCAGTAATATTCCCATTAACCCAACACACCAAGGTTCCAACAGTTGAACAGCAAGCATAACACATGCATATAGAACGACAGTGGATATTCCAAAATCATGCAGGGATGTTTGGTAGCAACAGGCCACCATGATTGTGGTGTTTGAACAGGGCACATGCATCAACGTGAATGCAAATATTTATAGAACAATAGGACATATGTCCCAACAAATATTTAAGATTACACTTAGATTATACTGAGGTGTGGAATTGCATGGTTTATGCACATACAGTAGGGTGTAGAAAAAAACCTTGATTAATATCTTATAATTACTTTTAGTCTACACTACATTCCTAGTGACTGCAGGTGTATATCCCCTACATGTATTATTACACTTGCCACCATGCATTAGGTTGTGTAATGGGTTTGGCTAGTTCAATATATGCCTGACCTATATCTGGCATACTAACTGTCCAAGATGCAGATGTTACTGCTACATATTCCTTGATTGCATTTATATTTCTTTATCTACATATTTGGATGTTTTCACATGACATTTTCATTTCTATTTGTACAGAACCCTGCATTTCTTGACACACACTCACATTTCTGGGGAACAAATTAACATGCTACTCATGTGCCAGATTTACTTATGCATGCCAGCCAGTAACTGACTAATGAGGACTGTATATATGCTTCACAGCTACTAGCACTGCCATCACCCACTTTATATGGGACTGCACAACTCTGGGTTGCCTGCACTTTTTAAAACAGTACTATTTGTATAATGCAAGGGTACAACAACATTTCAAACTAAGTGACACAGACACACTCCGGGTTTTAGACCTTTATTAATGACATTACACACTTTTCCACAGGCTCACTCCTTTATTTGTTATAACGGTGCATATGGAAGACATATTTAAGACATATTATACCTTTATTAATAGATTAGAACACTCTTGTTCATGCTCACTCACTTATTTTATATGACAGTACCTGCAGAGATATTATACCGGACATATGTTACCTTTCTTAATGGGTTACTACACTGTTTTTCTGGCTCTCTGACTTTTTTATCTGACAGTACGTGCAGAGGACGTATTCAGGCCATTTATGGCTGTATTATTGGACTACAACACTTTATTTCATGCTCTCTCCCCTATTTTATATAACAATACATGCAGAATAATCACTAACCTGCCTGGTGGCACAGCCTTAGCAGCCTATCTGCATAGGCTTGCTGAATCGCAGCACGGTCACCTGCAGCTGTAAAGTAAATGAAGGGATATTGATACATACCTATCTGTTATACAGAATCAATTATCAATTCCTACATACTGCATTCCATGGCTACCTACTCAGTTGTGGGGCATCCTGCATCCCACGAACCTCCTGTATCCATTTGTTCAGGCAGTCCTGCTTCCGTCTCTTCAGTTCTGCATGGTGGTGACAGACCTGCTAACCAGTCCGAGGAATGCCTGTGACACTGATGAGGTCTTGAGCTAACCGGTTCCAAGCCTCTGCCTTGTACTCAGTCCCTTGGAACTGGCCCTGCAGGAGTCTTGACTCATGACGGTGGACAAGGAGCCAAACCATGTATTTCGACTCCTTGATGCCCCAACGTTGCGCTCGGAAGCGTGTACCCTCTCCACCACCAGCCATTTTGACTGCAGATGTGAGCTACAATCAGTTATGGTGAGTATTCCCACCTATGGGGCTTAAATATGCCGCACTTCCCACACTTTTTTGTGATTGGCCGTTTTTGAAAATTCTTGGCTGACTGCAGACCTGCTTAGTAATGGTTAATCTATCATTACTAAGTATATGTATGTTAACAGTGGCTGTTTCTACTAAGTTGTCTTGGCTTAGTGGTTCTGTACTTTGATTATGATGCACAGAGTCCTGGGTTCAAACCTTGCCATTCATTTTATTTTCATACTGTCCAAACAGGCTAGGGGGTGTGGCTGCATTTAAGCAACTTTACTCTACTTTGCTCCACGGTGTCCTACAGTGCCCTGGTTGGCACGGTGCGCACATCTGCGCAAACACATTGCACTGGCTAAAGCACTATTTCACTATGAGCACCTCTATTGCTCTGGGTAAAGCGCTCTTAAACTTTGGGCAACTCTATTGCGCTGGGTAAAGTGCTATTAAACTATGGGCAACTCTATTGCGCTGGGTAAAGCGCTGCTTAACTGCAAGCAATTATATATCAGGATCCTTTAAAAATATAATATTTTGTTCACTGATACATTGGCCATTTCACTGCTTTTTACTGATATTTTAATTATATTTTTCAGGTATTATTCCATGTACTGATTTAAAACATAAATAAGAAGGGGAGTGGTGGGACTTGAACCGTGAATGCCTCTTCATTGTGTGAATGCTCTACCATTACACTATTGCTATTTGGTGCGATTTGCATAAACATTCTTTCTTATGCTCTTCCATGTCGGAATTGCTAACTACAGCTAAGCAATGGGCACACCTGCACACACATGCGCAAATACAGGCAGCTATTTTGGGAATTTAAAAAAAAAATTCATTTTTTTACTTTTTCTAACTGTGATGGGGGTTTATAATGTCAGGGAGTGTGGTGTTGGGTGCAAGGACATTTGAGCGGACTCGCTCTTGTGTACTTTTATTTTCCTTTTCCAAACCTTGCAGGGGCATGGACAATTAGACTGCTCGGCAGTTGGACACACCCCCTGCTTTCCTACCAGGTCCATGTAAGACTTACGGTTGAGTCAGCATACCCTCATGAATATTCATGGCACACTGCCGTCATACCGTTCAACTGCAGCCTCCGAGTAAGACTTATTAAGTCTTACACGGAGGATTCGTGAATCCAGGGGTATGTTTATATTTGAGCGCATTTTTATGTTTGTATATTTATATGTGCATTTTTATATATGTATTCTTTATACATGTGGTTTTTTTTATGTGTTTGTTATGCATTATACTTTTTAGAATCATGTTTACACAGTGAAGGACTGAATGTTTTTACTTAATGAAGGATGTTTCTTTAAGATGATTGTGACTTAATTAGTTGGTTCAAGGTATATAAGTTACACATTAGATAGCATGTATTTGTACCTGAAGAAGCAGAAGTTATCTGTGAAAGCGCTTATTTGTATGTGGTTGAATAAAGAAGAGTTTTTTACACTGGATCTATCTGCCATTTTTTGGACTACAAGTGTTTTATATTTAATTGCAGTTTTCCTGGTGGACTGAAGCCTCTAGTAAGGAATGTGTTTTTTTTTACTTGACATTTTGCTGTTTTTACCTTCCTGAAAGAAGCTATGGCAGAAGAAATAGAGGAGATCATTGAACTGGATTGTGAACCGGAGAATATACATGTGAACAAGGTGAGCAAACTAGATAAACTGCCGTATGTTACTAGTGATGTTGGTAACCCACTTCTTAGCTTTCATGACAATGAAAAAGATTGTGAGAACTTTAATATTGATATCATCACATTTAAACCTAAGTTACATGCCCTCCATTGCATGTAACTTAGCTTTAAATGTGATGATATCCCCTTCCCATCCAAATGTTTCACATGGAGGTTTGTGTGAAAGAAGGAATTGTTCCCCATGGTTTACGCATCTTGAAAATGCCTGCACAAGGTTCTAATGACCCTGAATTACTGGCTGAATGGCAGTCTATAAACTTAGAAACAAGCTTTAAGTATATGGAACTTTAATTAAGCTTTCAAAATGTGAAATAGATCGCCTATCTGTATTGGTGAAACAGCAATTTGAAGAAATTATGGAACAGTTTAGTTCCAATTATACAGATAGATGTCTTAATGAACTTATAGAATCTTTAACAGTATATGAGCATAAACTTTGTAAAATAAAGCAAAGGAAAATTATGAGAGACCGTGGAGACTTCAGTTCAGGAAATGTTTTTACCTCGCCACATACTGAAATCAATTTTTGTAGAGAACCAGAAAAACAAATGAAAGGCAGTATGATTGACAGTGTGTCGACCAATAGAATGTCTCAGAGTGGAGGGAGGCATGTTGTTCTATCTAACAGCACTGAAATTCCACAGTTAGAAGATGTTAGCACCCTGAATTGAGAAATAATGCCAACAACGAGAGCTGAAGAGCAGGTTGTCTGGAAAAAAACAATTAAAACAGTGGCACAAGTACATAGAGCTGATGGAGATACAGGGAATGTAACTACTTTAACCAACACAGTATCAGAGACTGTTGAACCAGAGAGAAAACAACATAATGTACCAACTACATTTAACACCAAATAGTTTTTTCCCCTTTCCATTAAGGAAACAGGAGAAAAGGGGATGAGAATGAGGTCAAGAAGCAGGAGCTAAGTAAAAAGGAAACTGGAAGAAGTAACAGGGACACCAACAATAAAAAAAGGCCTGGGGAATCCAGAAGAAACAATGATTTGGAACCTGTCATCCCATGTACTTACAGAAGAAGATTTTAAAGAAAGGACTATCCTTTATTCCAAGTCAAAAGATGAACTTTACTGAGGTAGTTTTTGATTTAAAGTTGTTTACTAGAAATTTGACTTTAAAACTGAATTATAAAAGTAATGAAAGTGTTGACAGTGTAGACATGTTTAAAAAATCGAGTACATCTGTACCAGTACTTAATCCAGTGATTAATGCCTTTGAAAAACTATGTATTAATGACATACAAAAGATGAATGAAAGTGATAGAACTACTAAATTAAAGAGGTACAACCTGACAAAAAATGAGCACTTAGAAACTTAGAAGCTCATCATAGCATAATAATAAGACCAGCGGACAAGGGAGGTCCTTTAGTGATATATGATGTGGAAAGATATCAGAATGACATGAAAATAATGTTGTCAGGTGTTCATTTTATTCTGTCATAAATAATGTTAGAGTTCAAAGTGTCATAAGACATATTAATACAGTTTACACTGAACTTTTTAGAAATGGTAAAATTGACACAAAAATTTTCATGACTACCTAACAGTACAACATCCACTATTACCTGTGATTCAGGGGTTACCAAAAATTCACCCCATATGTCCACCACTAAGAGCTATAGTGGCTGGACAAGGATGGTCAACAGAGCCAGCCTCTATATATACAGACAAAACCCTCCATCCATATTTGAATAACATAGGGCATATATTAAAAGACACAAAACACTTTTTGAATGACTTGTTTGATTTTTGTGATAATTATAAGAACTGTAAAGATGTGTATTTAGTAAATATGGATATTACATCACTGTTTACTATGATCATGAACAAGGAAGGAATAAGCAACATAGAGTTGTTTTGTAAGTCTTGTGAAGAATTTCATGAAGGGAACATGGAAGTTATTATTAAGTTGTTAAAGACAGTCTTGGAAAATAACATATTTAGGTTCAATGAAACTATCTATTGGCAGAGGCATGGCATAGCTATGGACACTTCTTGTGCCAATAGCTACTCCAATGCTGTACTAGCTGTTTGGGAAGATGAGTTTATTCTAAGATGGAGATATAGATAATATATTCTGTATTACTGTAGGTTTGTAGATGACCTTTTTTGTTATGGGGGACACAGGTACAGTTTACAGATTTTTTTGACTACATTAATAACTCTACAAATTAAAATTTTCAGTGGATATGTCATTAGAATTAACTTTTTGGATGTTAACATTAAAAAAGATGTGGAAGGGAGGATATATACAAATTTATATAAGTAAGAATGTCACTGTGACAGTTTTGTGCACAGAACCAGTATGCACCCTCCACATATATTTAAGAGTGTAGCACATAGCCAATTACTTAGAACATCGCGGCTTAATGCAAGAACAGAGGATTTTGAACAACAAGTTGAAAAGATGAGTCAACATTTTGTAGAGAGAGGTTACCATAAGGATGAAATTAATAAAACTAGAAATACGGTGGTTGAAATGAGGGAAAACAAAGCTAGACCCTATTTTTCTAAAAGGACTAATATGTCAGTACATAAAACACATAAAAAGAAGACAGAAAATAAAATAAGATTTCCCCTGTTTTATTCCACTGATATAAGGCTGTATAAAAATATAATTGAGAAGCACTGGGAAATGATGACAGATAAAGAGATTAGTTCCTTATAGGAACCTAGACCACGTTTTGCACATATGAATATGCACTCTTTAAGAGAAGACTTTGTTATTTTAAGAATGAAATATAAGGAAAAGAGATGGACAGGCTCGTCCATGTGGGAGTTGTTCCATGTATAAGTAATAGTAATAAGATTTTACATCCTGACACAGGCAGGGAATATGTATTTAACATTTCAGCTACATGTGCTTCAGAACATATTATTTATTTAGCCCAATGTTCAGTATGTTTTTGTTTCTATGTCGGAAAAACAGATAGAGCCCTTAGAGATTGTATCAAGGAACATATGAACCAGATACAGAAAAGAGTGATGTTAGTGCATTATCTAAACATATTGGGGTGAATGACAACCCACACAGTTTTACTTTTTTAATTGTAGGTAAATTTGTGTTTGTACACTCCTCCTGGGTCTATCTCATTTGCTCACTCAACTGAGTACAGTGAGATCATATTTTGACTTCAGAAACTCCTACCAGTGCCATCTGTTCAGCTCTATCCCAGCTCTATTCCTGTCTAGTGCCACTAGCTCATCCTACCTAATACAGACAGAACATTTGTGAAGGGCAAGCCACTTAGGTCCTTAATTTTGAATTATGTTCTTTTTCTCCTTTCTCCCTTTCCACTTTCAAAAAAAATTCTTAAGCTTGTTTCCTGCCTTTCCTGCAACTAGTTTAGTCCAGATACAGATTTGTTGTAACCAGGACTGTTTGTAAGCTTCTGAGCCCCCAAAGCATTTCTGTTTTGGAGGGAAGCCTTCTAGCTTATCAGTGGGGGTGGTAAGCAATAGGTAGCCTGTCTACCACAAGAGGGGTTTCTGGCCTAGAAATTGTATTTTTTTGGCCATGTGGGCATTTTTTTCCATTTCTTTCAACTTTCTGGTTTAAAAGCCTGTGTTTGTGCTTGTTTCCAACCTTTCCAGTAACTAGTCTAGTCCAGATACAGATTTGCTGTATCCAGGACTGTTTGTAAGCTTCTGAGTCTCCAAATCCTTTCTGTGTTGGAGGTCAACCTTCTAGCTTATCAGTGGGAGTGGTAAGCACTAGGTAGCCTATCTACCAAAAGAGTGGTTTCTGGCCCAGAAATTGTAGTTTATTGACCGTTTGGGCAGTTTTTCCACTTCTTTCCACTTTGTGGTTTAAAAGCCTGCGTTAGCACTTGTTTCCCACCTTTCCTGTAACTAGTCTAGTCCAGATACAGATTTGTTGTAGCCCGGACTGTGTTTGTTAGCTTCTGAGCCCCCCCAAGCCATTCTGTTTTGGAGGAAAGCCTTCTAGCTTATCAGTGGGAGTGGTAAGCACTAGGTAAGCCTATCTAGCACAAGAGTAGCTTCTGGCCCAGAAAGTGTAGTTTATTGGCTGTTTGGCAGTTTTTCCATCTCTTTCAACTTACTGGTATAAAAGCCCACATTTGCACTTGTTTTCCATCTTTCCTGTAACTAGTTTAGTCCGGATACAGATTTGCTGTATCCAGGACTGTTTGTAAGCTTCTGAGCCCCCCACGTCTTTCTGTGTTGGAGGGAAGCCTTCTTGCTTATCAGTGGGAGTGGTAAGAACTATGTAGCCTATTTACCACAAGAGTGGTTTCTGGCCCAGAAATTGTAGTTTATTGGCTGTTTGGGCAGTTTTTACATCTCTTTCAACTTTCTGGTTTAAAAGCCTGTGCTTGCACTTGTTTCCCACCTTTCCTGTAACTATTCTAGTCCAAATACAGATTTGCTGTATCCAGAACTGTTTGTAAGCTTCTAAGCCCCCAAGCCTTTCAGTGGGAGTGCTAGGCACTCGGTAGGCTATCTAGCACAAGATCCAGGTACAGATTCTTAGTTTTAACACTTGAATTTGCTTATTCATGCTAAGCACTTGTTCAGAACTTGTTGTTAGCACTAAAGCTACAAATTACTACAGCACTCAACCTTCCTCTTTACCTAGATGAAAACAGTTTTTGTACTTACTTTCCTCACTTGCTTACAGAAAAACAGCTCTTATCCTCAATTTCCTCACTTATCTAGAAGAAAGTTTGTCATTCAGGCATGTCCAAGTGTCAGCTCCCAGTGTTCTCTCCTGTCTATCTGATGAATCTGGGCATCTTGAGGCAATGTAGCAATTGCCACATGTACACAGACAACCCTCTCCTCCTACCACCCAACACCAGAACATGTGAGAGATACACTTATCTAGCCAAACTGGAGGTAAAGCTCTCCTCAACCAAGAGTGCACATGATAGTCAAGAGGAGAAGATAAACACTTGCACCACACCACACTCATCACATAGTCCCACTAAACTACACCACCAAATTCCACACATAGAAACACAAAAACATTCGCAGAGGCTCTCAGTAATAATCTGCTCAAGCAACAGAGACCACCAAAGAAGAAATGCAAGCAATCTCCACCCCCCCAACACAACCCAAATGACACACAGCCCACAGACTCAGTGTGCCAATAAACCACAGCCCATAAGGCAAACCAACGTACCCAACACACTAGTCATAGGTGACTCTATAGTCCCACTCACCAGGCTAAACAAGGAGAAGGTTACTGTCAGCTACCTGTCGGGTGCCAGGATCTACCACATAACCCACGCACTCAGGTCACTCCACAACAAGTACAAATATGACTCTGTCATTGTCCATGTTGGTGTGAACAACCTGAGATGTACTTTCCTGGACTACATGAAAAGAGACATGGAAGAGCTTGTTGATTTTGTAGCCCAGGCAGGTATTACCCTAGCCCTGAGTAGCATCCTGCCATTGCCCAGAATGATACCACAGCACAAGGATAAAATGATTGACTTCAACAATTGGCTAAGCTTTTGGCGTCATTCTAAGAGGCTCCAGTATCTCTCTGGCTGGGACGACATGGTTGACAGACCACGATGCTTTGGCAGAGATGGCCTGCACTTGTCACCCCCTGGGATTCCGGATACTGGCGAAGGCTCTTGCCACCCCTGTAGTGCCTTTTTTAAGCAAGGTTCAAATGACAAATTCACCACCATAACAGGAACAGGCAAACAAAAACTGAGGGTAATGCTACTCAATGCTAGAAGTCTAAATCCCAAAATGCACTCACTCGAGGCACTCCTTAAAATGGAGAACATCAATATCTGTGCAGTGACTGAGAACTGGTTCAAGGCTTTAGAGAGCACCCCTGCATTACCAGGCTATAGGTCATACCACACTTTTCAGCCATCTAACCTGGACCAGAACACCAAAGGCTGAGGTGTGTCCATATTCATTAAGGATATCCACATCTCCAGGCTAGTTGCACAGCATAATGGATCCGAGGTTATCCAAGTGCAACTAACTCTGGACAAAACTGCAATCCAAATTGTAGCTTGCTATAGATCCCCCACCATGCCTCAGGATTCCCACTCCTCTTTTCTTGATATACTGAAAAACATTAGGGTTCAACCAAACATCCTAATAATGGGCGATATCAACTACCCCACCAATAACTGGGAAAACTACTCATGTACTAACTCCTTCGCTCAAAGCTTTCTGGAATTCATAAATTCCAATGCTCTGGATCAACTTATCCACACCCCACCAGGAGCAACAATATCCTAGACCTAGTCATTATCAACATGAGTGACCGGTGTTCCACACCTGAAATTAACTCCTCGTTGGTCAGATCCGACCATAAGCTAATCACCCTAGATATCTGCATCCCGCCCCCACCCACCATTAAGGAAACCATGGTAAAAAATTTCTTCAAAGCCAGCTTCATGCTTCTTAAGACAGAAGTGGTGAACTTCATGACACCCATGCAGATGGACAATACAGTTATGACTGCTGAATCCTACACAAATGCACTCTATAAGCACTTACACAAATGCATAGATTGCGCTATTCCAAACAGAACCAAGATGCTATCCTCCAAAAAAAGGAAGCCAATCTGGTGGTCCCCTGCCATAAACAAACTCTACAACAGAAGGAAGAAACTGTTGCAAAAGAGAGTAAAATCCCATGAGTGGAGGAGCTGCCTGGTCAGCCTCAGTAAGAAGCTGAGATCCCTTATAAGATCCTCCAAAGCTAGCTATGAAAACAAAATCACCACTGATTCTAAGGGCAATGACAAGGCATTCTATAGCTATGTCAAGAATCACAATGGCAACACCCAGATCTGCTCTGAGTTACAGCACAATGGCATGAAAATTACAGAACCAACTGATATTGCTAACATCCTGGCAGATAGGTTCAGTGCTAACTTTACTCCCCTCTCACCCCCTTAAGGGCCCATATCTATATAGGAAGAATGCATAGTCCCTGTAATCACATCTATGCAGGTAAAAGCTGTATTCTCTAAAACCAAAAACACAGCATCCATGAGACCGGACAACATGCCAGGCTGCGTTTTACATGAACTTCAGAACAAACTGGCTCCCCACCTAAGTACCTTGTTCAATTATAGTCTCACGTCAGGCTTTGTGCCCACTGAATGGTGCACAGCAACAGTTATCCCCGCTTCACAAAGGGGGAGCCACCACTGATCCTAGGAACTATTGCCCTATTAGCCTGACGAGCCTGTTCTGCAAGGCCATGGAACGTATCATCATGGATGTCAAAGGAAAAAACTTCAAAGACCAATACACGTAAGGTTCAGTTAAGGCACTTTAATCTACTTGCAGCAAGGAGACAAACACATGCAAATACAAGGATTTGTCTAACTACTAACAGGAAGTATGTTCATTCTTATACTATTTTACAAGACATGGCCTTCTAAGCTGACATAATCAAACACAACTTTTAGCATTGTTCTACAGCAGATGTTACTTCAGATTTTCTGCTGACATGACTAGATTTGTGAGAAACTTTTCAGAAAAACAACCTGGCCTCAGTGACTATTAATCCATTTACAAGCATCTATTGTACAGTGTTACTTTTCAAGGTACTTTTCTAATACAGATACAAGCAAATGTTGATTGCAGTTCGTATTTTCAAGCAGGCTTTGTGCTAATTATCTGTGACTTCTACAGCTGTGTATTTTCTCATGGCACAGCAGAACTTCTTGTCTAAGTTTCATACAAGTAGTATTGTTCTATTCATTATTTTCCTAACACAAGCAGAAATCACCTGCTTCTCAGTAAATTTCCAAGGCACAAGCAAGATTTTAGCTAACAGTACAAGGTCAGAAAGCAACTGCAGTTTGTACAGATTTATGCAGTATGAAATAGAATAAATGTGTTAACTCTTTTCAAGCTTCTAAATGCACTAAGCATATTGCTAATACACACATTAATACATATTTTTCTAACATATCCCCCCTATTAATATTTTTATTCTACTTTCAAAATAAGCATAAACAGTTTGTTTTCTTCTCCTAACCTCATCCACTCAGGATTTGCAGTTAAGAGAGTCATTCAGTTTAGACTTATGAAAGCTTTTTAGTCTTTTAACAGTTCTTGAAACTCAGTACTTTGATATAAGGTTTCAGAAATTGACATGTCTATAAGGTCTTTAATCAGTCTTTTCATGCAGGGGATACCACAACAAACACATACTCCCAGTAGGAGCATACCTACACAAATGGCAATCAGGATGTTCATTAGGATGGTACCCCACCCCCCAAACCATTTCTGGAAAAAGTCCGTCAGTGGGTTTGGGCCTGGTTTGGTCATGGCCGACACTTGCTGAATTACCTCAAGATGATTGTCTATTTCATGTTTATGGTCAGGAATATACGAACAGCATTCTTCTTGGATTAAAGTGCACGTACCACCTCTCGCCGCTAGGGTGAAGTCGAGAGCCATGCGGTTTTGGAGCACTACAGTTCTCATAGCATTCAGTTCATCAGTCCCCAATTCGAGAGTGGAAAAAGTTGCATTACTCATTACTTCGAGAAGTTTCGACAGTTTTCTCAGCTCCCAGATCAATTTCACTGCTCCATATGCTGGTAATATGTCTGCCCACGATATAACGCTATCACTCAAGTCCATGTGTGTCAGTCCTTTGCCTAGAGAGTGATGGTCTTTCCAACGGGCATCGATTTGTCCCACTGGATTTACAGGTTTCTTGACGACTTCTCGGACATTTTGAATTTTTCCATAAGGCAAAACTGCAGTGTGTCGTATGGCCGGAACCAGGTAACCCAAAAAACAACTGCCAGACCAATTCTCAGGTAACCATTTGTATGCCTTTCTGCCACACACAAAATAACAATCCTCTGCTTTAGTAGTAACCTTGCTATGAATGTGCACTCGCCCTGCATGAAACATTTTTCTATCAGTTATAGACAGCTGTTTATAAAGAACAGAATTATGTTTTACTTCATTAAGTGTTTTCTGCATCAATCCAAGAAATGAATCATAGCTTGTATTACAATAAAGATCTACTTTGTTACCTTTAGTGTAACATCTATAAGGAACAGTCACATTGCAATTGTTCCAACCCACCTGAACAGTATCATTTTTATAAAAACACACAGTTCCTTTTTGTGGAACAGACAAGTGCAATGCTATTTTATCTTGTGCTGTAATGGCTGAGGTATCATAAATCAAGTTCTCCCAGGTCTCATTGACCCCTAGGGGAACTGTAGTCATTAATAACCCCCCTATATGCTGTCGGCAAAGCTGTGCAAATCCAGCAATTCAAAACATTGAAAGTCTCAGCATACACATATTTAATTGCTTGGTAAGTGTTAAAGTTTGGATGCCAGTTTATGAGTAACGCTTCACGTTTATTCAGTTCAGTCTGCGTGGCTGGGAAAAGAAAAGGCCACCACAAAAAGATTATTGTCACTAATACAGTTAGCAGGATGATTATGCAGTACTTCTGAGGAAAGGCTTGTTCTGCATTCCTGTTTCTTCTGGACTCTGTTATTTTTGCTCTTGGCATGTAACAAGATTTTTGTCCAGTTCAAAGTTTTTAACTAATTTACAGTGTGTCAAGTGGATCCAGGAGGTATGCTCCGCAATTTTGACTGCAGTGAGTGTTGACAAAAGCACTTGATATGGACCTTCCCACTTCAGAGACACCCAATTTTTCTTCTTAACTATCTTCAGCCAGATCCACGCTCCAGGGGGCACTGCCACTTCTGATGGTCTGGTCCATTCTTTATCTGAAACAGAATTTAACTGCAACAAATGTTTAGAATTTAACAAATTACTCATATACTCTGCTAATGTACTGTCAGCTTCCTGGTCCGGGGGCATGAGCGATTTCCACTGAGGTATATAGTAAGGCCTTCCAAAGAGCTTTTCAAAAGGAGTCAATCCTTTTGCATTCAGAACAGTTCTCATGCTCAACAGTGCCAGGGGCAGACAGTACACCCAGTTTCTCTGCGTTTCTGCTATTAATTTTCTTAGCATACTCTTTAAAATCCCATTATGCCTCTCTACTAGCCCTGCTGATTGCGGGTGATGCGCACAATGATTCTTTAGAGAAATACAAAAATGTTTACTTAACTGCTGTATGGTCTGATTCATGAAGTGTGTGCCATTGTCACTGTAGGTCCTTTCTAGAATGCCGAATCTAGGGATGATTTCTTTAACAAGCACTTTGGCCACAGTTGTAGCATCTGGATTTTTAGTCGGAAAGGCTTCCACCCATCTGGAAAACATATCTACAATGACAAGACAATTCTTCTTATTTTCACATTTATTCAACTCTTTGAAATCCATACAAATAGTATGAAACGGATACGGTGGTGTAGGGAAACTCCCTTGCTTGGGCTTTAACGCCCCTTGTGCATGATATTTATTACAGATGTGGCATAACGAACAAAACTTTTTAAATTAGTTTGTAAATCCGTACATCGTGAACACTTGGTTCACCAGCTGTACCATCCCCCCTGTTGAGACATGGCACTGCCCATGGCTCAGCAAAGCTTCATATCTAAACAAATTAGACGGCAATATCGGTTTCCCTTCTTTAGAGATGTACAGCCCCTTTTCGATAATTGCTCCTCATTTTACCCATCTTTGTTTTTCAGTTTGCGTATTAAGTGTTTGCATTGTCTTTAACATTTCTAAGTCTAAAATCTCAGAGGGTTGTAGTTCCTCATTCAAAAGAAATACTTCTGAAGCTGCCTGCTTTGCAGCTGTATCAGCTCTCGCATTACCTTTTGAAATCCTGTCCTGTTGCTTGGTATGAGCTGTGCATTTACAAATAACTACTTTCTGAGGTAACTGAATAGATTCTAAAAGATCTAAAATAAACTGTGCATGATTGATTGGTTTGCCAGTAGATGTTATCATTCCTCGATTTTTCCACTGTTGCGCAAAAAAACATGTACAGTAGAAAAAGCATACTGGCTGCCAGTAAAAATGTTTACACATTTGCCCTTTGCTAAGGTACATGCCCGTGTCAAGGCAATCAATTCTGCTGCCTGTGAAGATAAACTATGTGGTAAAGATTTCGCTTCTATAATGTCAGTATCAGAAACTACTGCATATCCTACTAGGTTCTGCAGGACCCCTTTTTCATGAGCCATCCACGTAGTATGTCACCTCGGCATCATCCAAGATCTTTTCTAGGCAGTGTCTTTTGCTCAATCACCTGCAGGCAGCTGTGTGGTGTGCCATCTGCAGGGGTTGGGAGCAAGGTAGAAGGGTTCAAAGTCGTACATCGTTCAATTGTCATATGAGATTGACTCAACAATATAGTCATACAGGAAAGATGCCTAGCAGGGGAAAGATATGCTACCTTTTCTTGTAGTAAAATAATCGTGACTGCATGAGACACTCTCAATGTGAGAGGGTGGAACAACACTACTGAAGCCGAAGCCTGTACTGCCATTGCAGCTGCAACTACTGCTTGTACACAGTGAGGTAAAGACCGTGCCACTGGGTCCAGTTGTGATGAATAATAAACAATAGGGTGTTGCTTGTCCCCATGCTGCTGTGTTAACACTGATGTCATATAACCTTGCTTACAATCTACAGTTTGGAAAAAACGTTTATGATAGTTTGGTAAACCCAAAACTAATGAGGACGCTATTAACTGTTTCAGTTTGCAGAAAGCAGATTCTGCTTCTGGTGTCCATTGTAATAAATCCTGTGCTGCCATAGGCTTTTTATAAATCAGGTTAGTCAACGGTGCAGATTCCAAGGCATAGTTTGGAATCCAACTCTGACAAAAATTAGTCGTACCCAAAAAGGACATCATTTCCTTCTTCGTAGTGGGTTTTGGTGCTTGTAAAATCGCTATTTTTCTGTCCTCATCTAATGTCCTACATTCCTTGGATATTACATATCTTAGGTATTTAACTTGTTTTTTCCAAAGCTGCAGTTTATTTTTGTTTACTTTATGTCATTCATTGGCTTAACATTGTAATAGCACTATGGTATCTTCTTTACAGTCTTGCTGGGTGGGGGATGCCAGCAGGATATCGTCAACATAAAGCAAAATCTGACTACCTCTTGGTGGGGTAAATCCTGCGAAGTTGCTTGCCATTTCTTGTGAGAATATTGTTGGACTTTCACAATACCCCTGTGGTAGTCATGTATATGTATACCTTTTCCCCTGAAATGTGAATGCAAACTAATACTGGCTGTCCGGGTGTATCGGTATCGAAAAGAACGCATTGCTGATATCTACCACAGAAAAATATTTCTGTTGAGGTTTTAAATCATTCAACAGGGTGTGTGGGTCTGGCACCGTAGGTGCCCTTGGTATTACTTTGTCATTTACAGCTTGTAAATCTTGGACCATACACCACTCTCCATTCCCTTTCTTAACAGGAAATAAGGGTGTGTTACATGGTGAATCGGGAGATTCTACCAGCACCCCTTCCTTAAGTAAAGCTGTTATAATAAGTTTGATTCCTATCTCTGTATCTTTTCTTAAGGGATACTGTCTCTTTTGTGGTCTAAATGCTGACTCTGGCGTAATAGTAACTGGTCCTGCTGTACGAATAAGTCCTACATCTGATTTTCCTGTTGACCAGAGATTTTCTGGTATATTCTGTAAGACAGTCTCTTCCTCCTTCAGTAGGAGTGCCAATCAGCTGTCCTTGCTAGACTGCAAGTGTACAGCTGGGTGGGTCTGAGTTATCCAATTCAGCTTCTGCATTTGTATTCCTTGTTCTGACAGTTCTAACTCTGTCTGTTTTTCCCATCTTGTGACTTTTTCTCCTAAGTCTACCCATTTTACATTCTTGTCCTTAGTTAAGCTAACATGTGGTAATAGATTCGATTTATAGAGTGCAAAGAACTCCTGGGGCAATGAACAGCTGACTACACTGTTCCCTTCTGTGTCCCAGTACAGATTACATAATACCAATCTGTTTGCATGATTTCTAAACAATTCTTGCTCATATTCCTTATCAGGTTCTGGTGTATTACAATAATACAGAGTACAGTGCAACAAATGCTGTTTATCAATGTCAAGGGAGGGGAACTTGCTGACAGCTACGTTCATCAACTCTTCGGTCACTGCCCCTGGACCAGTCGTAACCAAGTCCTGGCTGTACCAATAAAACATTTCACCCTCCGATTGCACTGCAAAGGTATCAATTTGTCGCTGTGCTTCCATACCCAGCATAGTCGGAACTACTGCTATACCAAATAACTGTATAATGTCTCTGCCCAAGAGGTTTACTGGGCATTTTGCAGATACAAGAATTTTGCTTTTCTGGGTCAATCCTGAAACAGGATCAGTTATCACAATATTATGGGAGAGGGGCTCCTGATACAGCTGTCCATTAGCTGCTTTCACTAATATGTAATCAGGTGACTCTGAATTCTCTGGCAGTTTGGAGGGATGTACCAGGGTCCGTGATGCCCCTGAGTCACACAAGAATCTGACTTCCCTCCCTTCTACCAGGAGTGTAACTTCTGGTTTCGTGTCTGCTAAATAGAGCTCTAAGCTCAATAAAGCCAAATCCAATATTTCATTTTCTTCACTATCCGTGACTTCTTGCACTTCCTCTATTTCTTCTGTCACATTCTCTACTCCCTCTATCACATACTCATTTGTCCTTTCTCCGCTATCCCCTTCTAGTGATTTCTGACTATCATATAGTCAGTCCTCACCCTCCTTATCCTCCATGGTTGCCTTCTTGTTTTTCTTGCAATCCCTTGCCAAGTGTCCTTTCTCACCACATTTAAAACATTCACCCCTTTTCTTTCGCCCTTCAAGGTCTTCTGATCGTTGATCAGATTGTTTGTTTCCATGGACATTTCTCTTGCCCTTTTTCCCAGACTGTACTACATATACTTCTGCTCCATCTTCTACAGAAAATACCTGGGCTTTCTTTTCTTTTTGCTATTAAAATGCCTTTCGGCATGTCTAGCATATTCAAGCAATGACTGTAACCTGCTTGTACGATGATCTGCCATGTGTTTTGTAATAAAGCTGCTTATAGGTGCAATACTGCCTTTCAAAAATGCATTCTTTAACTGCTGCTCGTATGGGGAATCGTGTGTCTGATCTTCAGGAACCTGCATTCCACAATGGTTATTAAAACATTTTAATAGCCTGGCATAATATCGGTCAACAGTTTCACCTTCCTGTTGGATGCATTGATTAATGCAAGTTCAGTCTGCCCTAGGCTTCCATTTCTCAGAGATTCGGTCTGTAAGACCTTTCACTCTGTTGTCTAACTCTGCGCTGCTATGTGGGAGGGGCCTGAGTGCAATATCATGGGGATTTCAGACGCCACTAATCATGTGCCAATCTGGTCCCACAATTTGTCTGACTACTTTTTCTACCTCTTCTCCATTTAAATTATAACTCAGCCTCATTTCTTGCAAATCTTCTAAGAACTTTCAAAAATTAACTTTTGGATGGGGAATTCCCTCAGTGGCTTTCCGGATGTCTTCCGGAGTCCAGGGTCTATACACTAGAATAGTTGGGTCCTGACCTTCTTGCCCTGCCTGAGGATTAGGCACTTCTATAAGTGGGCATATTTCTTCTTCACTCCTAAATCGTGAATTTCTACCCATTTGATATAACTCAATGTCCCCTTTTGAGTTTCCTGCCCGTGTTCGAGACCTGGTCTCGACGGAATCTCTAACAAACGGTTTTGCTTTTGTAGTGTCTCTACTCACAGTGACAGTAGGATATCACGGGGCTGGACTAATTTGTTCACTTGTCTCATATTCTGGTAAGGGAGGTGGAGGGGCTGATGCTATTACTAAGTTATTGTCCTCCTTATCTAAAAACATTGCTTTTGAATTATTACTTTTTTGTTCCCTTCGGTTTACTTCCTCAATCCACCTGTGTGCCTGAGGAATTCCTAATTGATGTTGCTTTTTTACCCGACCTCTATAATCGGTTTTAAGCTCTTTGACAAGTTTGACAAGTGCGGATTTTTTTAGTTTACCGTCAAATTCATACTTATTAACCCATTTTGAGTAGTATTTAATATTATCAGCACACTGTGACTGCATGTATTTCACGTCTTCGGTTAACGGCGGATTTTGGGACCTTTTTGTACAATTATTGCCCATTTTTGGAACTCATAAACAAAGACATTAGTAACCTCCAAACTCTGGACACCACACAGTTTGGGTTTGTGAAAGACAGATCATGCCTTCTGAACCTGATCAACTTCTTTGAGGCAGTCACCAAAGCTGTAAATGAGGGTAAGGTGGTTCACACAGCCTATCTTGATCTCGCCGAGGCTTTCAACACCATCCCCCATTCTGGAATTATAGCTAAACTAAGTATAAATCCCTACATCACAAAATGGGTTGCCAACTGGCTAACTGATAGAACCCACACTGTAAAAGTTGCAGACTCCAAATCTGACTTCAAATCAGTGGCAAGTGGAGTACCACAAGATTCCGCCTTGTGACCTCTCCTGTTTGGTATCTACTTCTCTGAAATACAGGCTAACACAGAAGGCCTCTGGCTAATGAAGTTTGCATATGACTGCAAACTAGGAGCCATCGTTGAGTCCCCAAATGATGTGGACATGCTATAGAAGGGCCTCACTGAGACAGATGCCTGGTGTCAGAGGCATGGCCTCAAGCTCAATGCCAAAAAGTGCATTGTCATCTCCTTTGGTAAAAACTCTGTACCCATGAACTACCACATAAACAGCAGTCTACTTAATGTCAAATGTGTGATAAGAGATCTTGGGACCCAGGTGTACAGTAGTCTCTCCTTTGATAATCACATCGCCACAGTAGTCAGGAAATCCTTCTTGTTGCGTCTTTCGGCTTATCCCGGTTAGGGGTCGCCACAGCGGAACTCCTGTCCGCTAATGTTTGGTAGTGGATTTTTAAATCCATCAATGTGGCACAATTTATCACAAAAGAGTTCTCATCCACTAAAAAATAGGTCATTGTTCCCCCTCTACTTGGTACTCATTAGACCCATTATAGAGTATAATGCCCCTTTTGGAATGTACCTCACAAGACATCTGCAGCAGCTAGAAAGGTCACAGAAGTACCTCACAAAGAGGATTACTGGCCTCAGACAGATGCCCTACACTGACTGTCTCAAGAAACTCCAGCTTTACTCTGTGGCATATCGCCTAATCTGAGGAGATCTCTGCCTAACATATAAAGCCATGTTAAACCCAGAGCTGTTGGACATGCTACACCTTAAGAAATCCCAATCCCTCCAAGCTACACACTCAAGGGACCTAAACCTTGTCAATACAATAAACAGGACATGCTTGAGGGATAGATTCCTGTTCCAGAGACTTCCTATACTCTGGAACAAGCTACCCATCTATGTCAAGCATAGCTCCTCATTAGCACTCTTCAAGAAAAATCTTGATGAGTGGATGGGAAATAGGAAATACACCCCTGGGAATCACTTCTGTGTCTCTGCTCGACAGGGGCACAGGAAATTAACTTTCTTGGGTGGCATAATCCAGGGAAACTTGTTGGCTAGGCTTACTTAGGCCCTTAGGCCGATAGCCTAGTACCTACCTATGAAACTATGAACCTATGACAACATCAGAATGGGGGACATTAGAAAAAGGACAGAACAGCTTGGGGCAAAATGGATTATTCTGGGCATGGGTTAAATGACAGGATACCCATAAGACCAAAACTTAAAACAAGACCATTGAATAAATAAAATGTTAAGTCATTTTATGACATACTTACTTATATTAAGTATTAGAGATTTTTAATAATATATGTTTATATTTGAGCACATTTTTATGTTTGCATATTCATGTGTGCATTTTTTATATATTTATTCTTTATACATGTGTTTTTTTATGTGTTTGTTATGCATTGTACTTTTTAAAATCATGTTTACACAGTGAAGGACTGAATGTTTTTACTTAATGAAGGATGTTTCTTTAAGATGATTGTGACTTAATTAGTTGGTTCAAGGTATATAAGTTATGCAGTAGACAGAATGCATTTGTATCTGAAGAAGCAGGAGTTATCTGTGAAAGCACTTATACTTCTGTGGTTGAATAAAGAAGAATTTTTTTACACTGGAACTACCTGCCATTTTTTGGACTACAAGTGTTTTACATGTACTTAATTTAATATTTAGTTGCATATTGTTTGTGTGATTTCCTCATGCAATTTGACTTAACTTACCATTTATTTTAATTTCTTTGAAATTTGTAGTAACCGATTTTGATTATTCTTTTATTTTTAAATCCTTTAATGTTTGTAACAGAAGATGGACTCCTTACTATATAAATGTATGTATGTATGTATATAAGGGTCTACTTCTACCCATCAAAAACATATTTTACCAAATCCCAGATACACGAGTCCACTTTAGCAAAAGTGTATTTACATGAAAACTTACTTTCACACAACAGAGATAAGCAAATTCCGTTTGGTCAAACCGTGGAGGTGCAGGTGCATTTATTCTTAACTGGTGTATGGGAAAGGAACCTTTAATCTTTCGATAACTTGTTGTTATAGATCATGGTACAGGTGAGGATAAGGGAATATTCTCTTTTCCTCACTGTAATGTGATCTTGGAGTTAATATATATAAGTAGCGGAGGTGTGGGGTCGCAGGGGTGCTTCACCCCTGCATAAATGTGTTTGCTGTATTTTTTTTCTTTTTATGATTTTGCGTTCAGTGTAGCGTTTTTCACAAAAGTATGCTTTCGTGTAAGTGCACTTTCGCTAAAGTGGATTAGTGTATCTGGGATTCGGTAAAGTGTATTTTCGATGGGTAGAAGTAGGCCCATATATATATATATATATATATATATATATATATATATATATATATATATATATATACACACACACACACACACACACACACACACACACACACACACACACACACACACACAAACTCACACACATTCATATACACATAAATATTTATATAAAAAAATTATATATATCTATATATATATATATATATATATATATATATATATATATATATATATATATATATATGGGTCTATGTCATAAAACTGAAAGCTCATAACACCGAAACCCATAAGGTCGAACCCATTTCACTGAAAGCTCATAACACTGAAAAGTGTAGAACTGTATAGAATTGTGTAGAATATATGCAATGTTGTCATTTTTTATCAAACGTGTTATTCGGGAAGTGAGTCTAGCACAGTATGTGCGGATTGCGATGGTCAGCATCATACTGTACCCCAGATCTGCAGATGTCTGTATTTGCTCTTAAGCACTGATTTGCTCTGTGAGGTGTTTTTTTAACTTTTCTCCACAGTTGTGTGATCATGGAGTTAATACATATAAATATATATATATATATATATATATATATATATATATATATATATATATATATATATATACATATCAGGAGGGTGTGGGGGCAAAGCTCTCCACATGGGAGTGCAGGGAAGTTTGTTTTTATGATATATGTCTTGTAGATAACGTTTTCAGCATTATGAGTTTTCAGTGAAATAGGATGGACCCTATGAGTTTTAGTGTTATGAGATTTTAGAGTTATAACATAAACCCATATAAATAGGTAGATAGATAGATAGATAGATAGATAGATAGATAGATAGATAGATAGATAGATAGACAAACAGATAGATATTAAAGCAGCACTTGATAACATTGGAGACCTGTGTTGTTCTTGTTAAAAGCTGGATGACTTGCTTACAATTATTCATTGTAAATCTAAACTCACTGATGATTGTGCTTGTGCAATTAGCACAGCTGAGGAAACTATTCTTACATATATTAATGACTGGGAAAATGAGATAAATACTAGGCAAAATGCAAAGAGAACACCTTTAGGAAAGAAATGTCAACTGTCTGTAAAGATCATTCAGTCCCTATTAAACATGACACTATCAATGTGAACTGTGGAATTCAGTTTATAAGTATTCAGCAAACTTGAGGTTTCACAGCATGGAGAACAGTACATAAAAATAATGAGAGGAAGACTTTCACAACAAATACCTAGGAAGAAAAATAAATTGATTAAGGTCTATAATGCAAAGATAATATACACTAAAAAAGACTGTTTTGTTAAGTAACAGATTACAGGGAATGATAAAATTGTTTGATCAGAAAATATTCAGTCCACAGAAAATGGCAATATTTTTTCTAATGAAATTCTTCGCAAACAAAAGGGAATCTGATCACTGGATGATCCTTCCCAATAAGGAAGATCCACTCTCTATATAATGCATGCATATATTGTGCTTTTCCCAGTCACTTTGTGATTATTGCCATGTATCTGTTGTCTGCTGCAAGACAACCTTGACCTTAGGCCAGTGTTGTAAGACCCCTGGTCTTTGTGTGTATGTATTGCAATAATACTTTGCAGCCATCTGTTAACATGTCATTGATGCCCCCTACTATGACCTTTATATTGAGTGTTGCATGCACATATCAGTACATTCTCCAACTCAGGCACACAGCAACATGTTGTACATGTAGTACAAAGCATTCTTTATAAGCAACCAAGGTTTTATGATCATCCTCACCAAAAACAATGTCAGAAACAAAGAAGAAAAATGTGGTCCCTGTCCCCACTGAGCTTTTCATTGGATAATTAGATGTGACATTTCCCACAACCCCTAACAACCACTGAGTACTGTAGGCAAGTACTGGAAAAGTAAAGTCCCCAATCATCAATGAAAGACAACATCACATACAAACTTTTGCACCACATGGTCATATGCGATCAAAACTTGGAGACACAGGGTAAAATACCCCCCCCCCCATTCAAGTGCAACTGCAACCAGGAAGACTACCTGAAAAAAAAACACATTTACCAATATGTACCAAGCAAAAGTCATACTTCATCTGTACTCTTCAGAACTCTTCTTATCTCTCCTCTTTCCCATAATGTACATGACTTTGAAGATAATGTTGGCACATAAGTACATCTATACAATACACAGAACAATAAAGGGACATCAGCTTAGTGCCACCTATATACCTCAACATAACAGCAGGATGTATGTGCCCTACCACCCTACCACCTACAAAATATACCTCATGCTAGGACACAAAGTATAGCAGCAACATGCTTCCTGTCATGTTAAATACCCCTGCTTGTGAACCTCCCTTTTGGTCAGCACTCAGCAGTAAGTAGTCAACTGGTCTAAACCCAAAATCTAATATCCAGGAAAAAACAGATCTGTCGCTGATGGTTAAAAACAGCTTCCCAACATGTGCAGATAGCATCCTCTGTTCACCTACCCAGCGATAATCTTGGGAAAACATCTAAACAGACAACTAACTAGGAAAGCTCACTTTATTATTTTGAAAATTGCAACAAATTCAAAACAGTAATAACTAAAGCTATGTGTGCTAGTTTATTTATTGAGCAGTTCTGAGGCTCATAGTACAGCAAATTATGATAATGAGCCTGTTTTGAGTGAATTCCTCTGAATCACATTTTTTACCACATCGCACACCTACCCCAGGCTGTGCATTGTGGTTCATCCTACATCATGCACTCACATGAGGTGCCATGAAGTGCACAGTACATGTGTGGGTGAGTCACTGATTCCAGTGGGCATGTGGATTTATGTACTAAATCATCATGGCCCTCAGAGGTACTAAAGTATAAAAATGACAGTAAATGTGGGCACTGCTGTCTAATCACACTCATGCCATGATGCTTTTCACACCCAAACACCACCCTGCTACACTATGTACACAACTCACACCCAAACACCACCCTGCTACACTATGTACACAACATTACATGGTGGCAGAACAGCATGTGACACAAACTTGCTGCCCACTGTTGTGTGCCATGTGCCAGCACCAATAATGTGTCAAAGTAAATGAGCTACCATATTCACCTGGACTATGACCTGTAAAGTGGCCATGATGTCTAAAGGCACTGAGGGTCGCAGGGTTCCCAGATGATGCTCTTCTTTTGGCTTTTCATGGTCAGGGGTCACAGCAACACACACATTCATGCCTAGGGCCAATTTAGAGTATCCAATCCACCTACAGCATGTCTTTGGGAGGAAACCGGAGCACCCATAGGAAACCCACATAACCATAGGGAGGACATGCAGACTCCATACAGAAGGCACCCCAGCTGAGGATCGAACCAGAGAACCTCTTGCTATGAGTTGGCATTGCTAACTACTGCACCACCGCGGCCACCCTCCCAGGTGATGCTCTAAAGAGTCTAAAACATTCCTGAACCTCATGTGCAGAGACCACCAGGAGCACTTGCTTGGGGACTGCTATAAAGGTCTCTAAAGTAAGGTGGATGTCTAGCACAGCCTTGCAAGCCTGATGAGTACTGCAACTGGCAACATTCACTCTTATAAGCAGTTCAGGTATCACTACACTGTCTTAAAGAAGTGCCAGCTAAATCTTCTGTGCCAGTGTAAGAAGAGGTCAATGTTAGTGCTCCTGACGTATACAGTAAGTATTCAAAACAGCTGCATTTTAGTATAATGCATACCTACAAAAATCCTTGCTTGGCATATTTTCATGTGCCTTTTCATTTCCTATACTTTTTTTCAGCTCCTGAACAGATAGAAGAGAACAGACTGCTATTCTGAAGACATATGCAGCATCTCTCTTGATGCATGGTAATTAACATAACTGTAATACTATAGACAACAACTGATGTCATAGTACAATATTTCCTACATTATACTTATGGTCTACTTCTGTATAAACCAACTGTCTGCAACAATACTTACCTCTGGATAGTCCTGCATTGTCTATTTCTGCATAGATATTGACCCATATCATGTTAATGGGTTCCACACATTTGGGGTAGGAAATACATGACTGTCACAGTACAACTTTACAGCATGCCAACTTTAATACATTATCACACATTCAAAGCTGTAGGTCCAGTAAATTGATGTTTGTACTGCCACAGCCATGACAATCATACAGAGAGCATCAGTCACATTTCCCATATTTGGCATGTTCCATCTGACATAATGTCCATGGCTGTGCCACTCATACTTGACAAAGCCATGCCAATGAGCATTTATGACTTCCCTATTTTCTAGTCAAGTGTAAAACTTGCCTACCATATGCTGACAGATCCCCATGTCAAGGCCACTTTATTGGATGCCTTTAGTACATCACACTGACATAGTGAAAATGTGGCATTTTATATTCTGTGCAAGTGGTCACATTCACAAAGCCCTTCTTGTCCCCTTCCCTCTGAACAAATCCATATGAGCAGCCCCTCACAGCTTCCATGGCGTCTGCTGTCCTCCAGCACATGGCCCACATTACTCAATACGATTCTCCCTCAGGCACTGGTACTATCCAAGACTGATCCTTTGAATCACAACTGCATCCCATACTTATTTCTGGCATTATTATTATTATTATTACTGCATATCTGATAAATGTGAAGAAATTCTGCAACTACCTGTATGACTAAAAGATGCAGACATGATAGTAATATGTGTCTTTCTACTAAGCATACAGGTAGTCAGAAGCATGTGAGATACTGATATGTATTCTTCCCTCTTGCTCTCTTTTTATCACTATCCCTTTTTATGTTTTTATTTGATGTTTGCTGTTTTATTTCTCTCCATTGATGTTATTATTTTATACAGTGTAAGCTATAGATTTGTCTGTGGTTCAGTAACAGTCTCCGTACTGTTATCTTGTTGTGACTTCTACTGCTGGGTCTCCATCTGCCTCAGCACCTCTCTCTACATGGGATGAAGTAGGTCATCAAGCAGGGGCTGACATGAAGAATTCACTGGAAGGGAGTATTGTTTACTCTTTCTGGTGACACTGCTAGTTAGTAACAGTGAGTTACCTGGCATGAGTTGGATGAATGGAAGACCTTGTGTGACTATCAGTGTTGCACTGCTCAGCATGCCAGCTGAGGAAAGAACCAGTGGAGATGGCAGCCATGGAGGGGACTGATATTTGGCTAGGTCTTTCAAGGTCAGGGTAAATAGAAACCATTAACCCACCCTATCCAACATCATGGTACTCTCATTCATTGTGTTTTCTGAACCTTCCATGTTTGTAGTCCATTTCATCATCACTAATTGTTGTCCCTCTGTCTGTAGGTGTCTTTCCATTGCATCCATCTAATTTATATCAGCACTACAACTACTGATCCTTGTCTGTGTTTTGTGCTTGTTTGTCTGCCCTGCTTCCACCTTTACCAACTTTTTCCTTACCCCATATCCCCCTTGTATGCCTCTCCCTTTACTATTACAAAAAGGAAAATGGGCACCTTCCCCCAGAGTTATACTTTTTCTCCCCCGCTGCTTATGATTGCTTATCTGCTTGCACTTCTCCCTTTCTGACTATCATATGCTCCCATTGTCTCCTCGTGTACATGAACAAAACTGGATGGGACTTTGCAGGAAGGCATATATTGTGTCTCAGCAGTTCTTGTAGTGGCGTGGCAATGTATGTGTGGATGTGCACACTACCATGCATGCTACATACATGCAAATGCTGTTCTTGAATTCCTTAACTGCAGCCATGGTACACTGCTCTGATAGCTGATAATTCTATTGGGATGACTAGAATTCTTAGATGGTTGTCACGGAATGACCTGTTAAACTGATAATTAGCTTAGCACCCAATCACATTTGCCATTCTGTAGCCATGGAAGGAATATTTCTGAACCACAGGAAAGGCCATTTTGTTAACTGTTTATATTTCATTTCTGACTTTACTGGACATTTCCTTAAACAAAGTCTTTATAATAAGTCCTACCATTATTTTAATTAGTCTTATGTGTCTCCTTTTCAGAGCTTGATTTTGTTTTATCATCTATACCTTTCTAAGGGTTTATAACATAATATTAATCATTAATTGCCTTGAATCACTTCTTTATATCATTTACAATAGTCCTAATTCCCACAATTTGATCATTCTACTGTTTTTTTAATTATTATACTATTTTAATTGCCATTGTCATTTTATTTTCTTTTTTAAAAATCCCTTTAATTCACTACTACATCTACCCCATATATTCCTAGATAACACACTATCACCTTTATACAATACAAACTGAAACAAAAATGAATGTAATGATGCAAGGAAAATCACTGGATTTAAAATATCTAAGTCACCTTTTCTTCTATGGGTATACAGTATACCTTGAGTTATCATATCAAGAAGAGCTCCTCATATAAATTGTTAAGACATTTTTGATTATAAAACTTCTGGAAATGAATAAATACCTCTCAGATAACTTAAACTACCTAATAACAGTAAAATGAGTAAATTCATATTTTCATGGAAACCCATGGAAAACAACCTATTGCATTTCTCTTTGCGACTAACTCTATTGTTCCAAAGTCACTTCATCTTGCCTCAAATAAATTCCCAGCACCTTTAACTTTCTTTAATTAAAACAAATCCCTCAGTTTAATTCTGTCTCCAAATCCTTTATTCCTTCTTTATTCATAATTCCTTCACTGTTTGGTACCAGTTCCTTCATCCAAACTGCATTCTATGATGATAATATCACATTGCCTGAATAATAAAATACAACTGTATCTGACATTCATGTAACTATTTCCTAATTTACTCCTACTAATTCATTTTAAACTAGCTTCACTATTTCATTCATAAACGGAGAAAATAAATATTTTTTAATAGGACACAGGGATATTTACCAAGACTGGCATCTTATTCCGCCACCCCTTCTCCTAAACATTGATCTCTCCCCAATTGAATCCACTCTAAACAAGCCTTTTATGCATGTGGACATCTGGAAGGAGATGTTCATGGCTTAAGGTTTACAAATGACTGCTTGTTATCCTATTCTGAAGCAAAAAGGGATATCTGGAGAGTATAAAAAGCATTCAATAAACACTACAGATTCTGCAGTCTTTTTACCAATCTCTTTATTATGACATCGACAACTTACAGCCTGGGAAATCCTCATGCAAGATGCACTATTTATTCTGGTGATTGTCTTGATATTATTTAACTTTCTTTCTAATTTTACTTTTCAAGTTCTCAAGTTAATGATCAGGTATAACGCAATCCTAAGGGGTACATTTCCATACTATTAACTTGCATTTTGTAAATCACACATTTCTGTCTCCTTGTTGTATGTCCAGTTTAGATATCATCTTCCCTTTGTCCTACAGGCTTTTATCATCCCTTTTTACCTATTATAGTCATATCTCTTCAGCCACTCCCACCTCTTCTCTATGGTGCATTTGTTTATTACCCTTGATGAATTGATTCCCATGCCTTTGATGGGTGGGTTGGTCCAAGGACCATTTTTAACCACGACATGCACAGGCCAGAACAGTAACAAAAAAAATCAATTACTATACAGTATGCACAGCAACAAGCTGCATTAAAAAAAAAGCACTAAAACTACATGTTACTTATACATATATTAATAATGCTTTTTACATCTGACAGCACCATACAGACTAGGAACAAAATGATTCAAGACTGATGACAGTTTATAGGATCATAACAGAATTTTGTCATACAATATATCCAGCAAGGGAGATACTTGCATAATTATATAGTAATTGAATAGTAAAATTATTTAGTCAGCTAAAGTATTGAGAAATATGTAAAGCTGGCTTATATTTTTATGTCTAAAATACAAACAACTCTATACTATGTCTACATAATTCTGCTTAATTTTTTTTTCTGAAAGAGAGATGCTACTCATATACATACATACATATTTCATTTTGTATATAATACTGAATACTCAAAAAAAAATAAATTAACCCCCAAAAAATAAAGCTGTGTCAGGATGAAAAAAACACTTTATTCCAAATTCAAAGCCAGTAGTAAATTCAAAACCAGTAGTAAGCACTTTCGTCTCCTTAACCGGAGACTTCTTCAGACTAAGGCTTTGTCTTGAAAACACACACCCCGGGATTCATAAAGCTCAGCGCAAGGCTGGCATTAGGCTTGCACTGACTGTGCAGCATGAAGATGGTGCAGTAGCGCCAAATGCATATTAATGAAGGCGCGCTGCCACCACAGCCACGTGCATAGGGCGTGTCGAAGTGCCGCACGGAGGCATGGAAATGTCAGCTGTCGACGTGCAACCTAAAATGCTTGCATATAACAATTTGCAAGCAATAGTAATCACATCTGTCAGTGTCTGTGGATACTGATACGTATGCAAAGCATGCAAGACAGTTCCTGCGAACACAAAATGAAGAAGCAAACACAAATGCATAGTAGGGAATAACGGGTCCCTATCCCTCGAACAAATGACATTGAAAACCGTGTGCCCGTAGTCCAACGCAGTGTAGATAGTTATACCAAGTGGAAGTGAAACGCATCATATGTTAGCGTGCTGCCAATAGGTACGTACAGCCCAATGGTCAGGGTCACCAGCTGACCCATATTGTGAGGGAGGGTACACAGCTGGGCAGATGTGTCCATAACAAAAAATACGATAAATGTACATATCTAGTGACCATATGACCGAATTCTATCCCACAACGCATGTAATAGTCACATACAATAGGTATGTCCTTATTTCACATACCAAATGTAACAGGAAATAGAATAAGCATGTAAATGAAACAGAAGGAGCATATAAATTGCTACAACAATAAGGCAACATGTAGGCTGAAAGGAACAGTATTATCTGTACCGTTGACTCTGGGTATGTGTTGTCCAGTACATTCGGATATGTGTCCGGAATATAT
The DNA here is from genome assembly GCF_019279795.1 of Protopterus annectens. Taxonomy (NCBI): domain Eukaryota; kingdom Metazoa; phylum Chordata; order Ceratodontiformes; family Protopteridae; genus Protopterus; species Protopterus annectens. The sequence continues at coordinate 1,860,118,821 of NC_056739.1, forward strand.
CCCATCCTAGACATAGGAAAAGGTGGCATCCTACCAATGATTAGAACAGTCGGCCAAAATCCGCACATCAGCGGTCCAAGCCAAACTTGTCAGGATGTGTCACAGTTGAACGGGTATTACCCGGGTATACCAACCATGTCATGAAAGTTAAGTATGGGCGTGTACCTATGTGCGTGAGGTATAGCATGTGGAAAGTCAAACATGGCAGGGTAGTCCACACAACCATACAGGTACCTGACATATGTAGGGTATGCAATGTGTTTCCTTGACCGTGTCATGGGCCATCAACCAAAACAGTGATGATGGAGTGTCAGGAATATGTGTGTGTGGGGGATGGGTAATGGTATAATCCTCCAAGGTGACACTGTGTCGTATGCAGAATAGGTGAACCGGAGGTTTATGAGGGAGCACCGGGTGAAGCAGAAAGAAACACATCTGCAATACAACCAAACAGGCCATACTGTAGAACACAATCCCACAAACATATGAATATTAAAATGTGCGATACAAATGTATAGACATGTCACCGGCACATACCCACAGATCCTGATGGAACTGGCCATATCAAATGCAACACACCTGGATGCATAATGGACTACCCAGCATCCCCTCCACAGCACACAACCTGCTCCCATACCTGAACGTCCACCACATCCAGCCATACATGGCCTACTGGTTTGGTGCAGCCACATCTACATATAGTGACCACTATGCATATGTAATAGGTAGTGTCACCCTAGGCAGTTTCAGGATTGCAAACTATGTATCTCTTGCATGTAAAACCCCCAGCACATTTTTGTAACGCCAGAAGAATGTTCAGTATTTGTCTTGTTTTGGTCTTGTTCAATGTTTGGGATATCCCTCATGGGATAAGTAACCTGTGTAAAAATTAGAATGGGTATGAAGACATGAAGTCCAGTCCTGTAGATATCTGGACACAAGTTGGAATGTGCAGTAGTGGTGCATGAGACTGTCCAGCCCTAGATGGTCATGCAGAACCTACTACCCAGGATCAAACACCTGCCCATGACGCACGTGTCCAACATGAATAAGCAAGAGAATATATTGCACACATTCACATAGTGGCACATGGTATAAGTGTGATGAAGGCACTGATGTAAACAGGATACCCCCTGATCCACTGTGTGAGGGACAATTAATGTGTGTGTAGGCGTGACCTGACCAACAATGATACAATGCCAAATGTCCTGTGATTGTAGGAAATAACTATGTACCATACTGCATGTAACAGTTGCCTAAGGCGGCCACGTCAGGATAGAATAAATGTAATTCGTAGAAGAAACAGGTGAACAACAAAAGTGCCAAAGGTATAAGGCTCACAGCTAGGAAACAAATGAATGTTCTAAACCTGCACTGACCGTGGCTATGTGTTGGCCCAAACAATCTGGTGTCCGCAGTAGGGTTACCATCTGTCCCGCTTTGTGAGGGACAGTCCCTCTTTGGACAGTTGTGTCCTGACAAAATACATTACAAATGGCAAATGTCCTTGGATTGCAAGACATAATTATGTCCCATATGTTATGTAATAGTTGCAGAAAATAATTATTTCAGTATCTAAAATACCTGAATGTTACAAGAAACAGAATAAGCAACTAAACTGCTACAACAATAGGCATTTATGTAGGCAAATAAGTAAAGTTCTATCCTTTGTACTGACCGTGGGTATGTGTCGGCTTGTAAAATGTGATGTGTGTTCTGAAAATGTCCTATCTTGGCCATTTGAAAAGGTGGCAACCCTAGTCCCCAGAATACATCCCAACCTGTACATATGACAATGTCAACGCTACCAATGGTCAGAGTATTCGCACAATAACTGCCCAGCCTCTTAACCACTCACAAAGCCAGTGACCTTTGGGGGAAAGGTGTTGAATGAGAATGACTACTTACAACAATGAAGAGTAATAGACACATTTAACTGCAGAAAATTAGTAGTATTACGAATCTGTCAACACGTTCCAAGTTAATAGTACTAATATGGTAGAAGTGTCCGTGATTGTCCCTGAGTTGTCATAGCCTTGTCTCTGTCACTGTAGAAATGAGTCCCCGAGTATCATAGAAGTCCGTACACATAAGTACACCAACAAACTGTCACAGCTGTTGACAGGACTATTGCATAACTGTAGTGAATTTATAACAGATATCCAGAATAATATTCATTGTATCTATAAATGAATGAAATAATCAAATGGGAAGGGAAACACGTGGAAACCACCCCAAACCTGCATTATGTAGTGGAACCACTCCCCACCCTAAATTATGTAGCGCTGTCCCAATAATGTGGTCAGAGGTGCCAGAACACCTGCGTTTGTAAACACAGGTAAAATGTTAAAATCTGGACTAACTCAGTCTATGTGCTAGGTCTGATCTTTGAACAGCACCAGGGCAGTTCTAGTCACCAGTCGGCCGAGCCTAAACCCGGACCAGCACAGGAACACCCTGACAATCAAACACGCATATGTGTGAGGACTATAAGCAAAGGAGTTCTGAATATCCTTGGAGTGAGTAGACTTGCAGCACGGGTCCAGAGCAGTAGGAAACAGGGAATGTCCTAATTGTAGTACTGTGGTTTTCCCAGCAGGAGAATGGATGCCTGCTGTGTAAGGGAAGCGGTGAGGTGTATGTCAGAGTAGCTACGAACCATGGGTATACATATAAATGAGCCAGAACACCAACAGTGTAGTGGTTACAGCATCCGCCCAACGTAAAGGCATTCCCGGTTCAAGTACAACTATAGCACATATTAATTGTGTAATGAATGCCTCTGTGCTGTAAAGCCAACATTTATACATGTAAAGGTGACCGCGTTCGCATGGGTCCATTAACCGGATTCCATCAAAGTGGTACTTTCATAAGGAATAAGGCACATGTAATCCCAAAGAAGTGCCTGTAAACATATGTAACTCAGAATAAGTAGATGCAAGTTCACCTTTGTGGGTGTACGCAGCTATTAGCATAGCAAATGTATGTTGTCTTGTACAGTTGTAACTTTTATATATATAGATAGATGTGTGTATAGATAAATATACACAGACATAACAGAAATATGTAATTATATATTTACATATTTATCTATATATACATATATATATATATATATATATATATACACATATATATATATATATATATATATATATATATATATATATATATATATATATATATATATATATATATATATATATATATATATATATATACATATATATATATATATATATATATATATATATATGTAAGGAACGCCAAAAGATGAAAGCAAACATAAGGGTTTTGAAGGGAATCCAGAGCAAGTAAGGAATTATGAAGTGCTCGCAGCGTATGTCACATAAAGCTGCACAAGTGTGAGTAGAGCACCACTCTTCACACTAGAGGCAGGGTTATACCAGTGGCCATAACATCGTTGAAGTGCTACGTCAATGTTGTAAACAGACAGAATGTAGTACATGTTGTGACCACCTACACTTGTAACCCACAAATCTTTTGTAATCTATAACACCAGGAAAGGCACGTATGTGCAGATATGAATGGATGGTGAGCCTGTGAATACACGAGGCGGTACAAAATGTGTGTAGGGCCCCAACGCTCATGAGAGGGCAATGTGTAAAGGTGTGTCATGGCTGCGATATCAGGTGCATAATGGCTGTTACGCATGGAAACTCAACACAGGTGTGCAGGAGAAACTATGGATATGCGATTATGGACACAGGAGTGTGAGGGTATGTTGCGCCGGGTGCACTGGAGCGGCCCGTGGAGGTCAGCTAGTACGTAGGTGCGATTCCCAGATAGAGCGTTGTTTGCATGGAGACATGCATGAATGGGTGTATCGTTGTCGGATGTTGTGTGTCAGGGCTGGCAGCCCGGCACGTAAAACCTATACGCCACCCATGAGCGGAACGGAGTTCTGCTGTGACAACCCCAAATAGGGAAAAGCAGAAAACAACCACATGAAGACAACAATATGTTGACGTACAGTCACAGTAACACAAACACACATCCTATCAACAGTAATAATATGAATGTGCACAGAAACAAACACAGTAGCAGGAATAATAGGCTGTGCATATGAGTAATAGGTCGAATGACACTGTATCACATCCCAGTTAGCAGCAGCACCCCAGATATGAAAAATGTGCGGCATCTGTCTGCTGTATAACGTGCAATATACTGAGCACAAGTTCACCGGAGTGAAGTGTCGATGTCATAATGACTAAGGCAGTAGTATGCTGTTGAAGCAGAGATAAAACCCAATACGCATGTGTAAGTGTCCATGTCCGGGAAATGTATAGGTTAACGGACACACAGATGTATATATAGATAAAAACGTATATATACATATATCTATATTAATTTACATATAGATAGATATATATACACAAGCAACAGGTACTGATATATACACATACACACAAAACAAAATATATATGTCAGTGTAGATATACACATGTACATAAATAGGTTACTTCACAGCAATTAGGGGTAACATATTTACAGCCCGGGCATATGTGACTGGGAGGTCCAATAAATAAATGTTGTAGCCCCCACATTACCCAGCTAGGCTGGACAGACATACAGACAGGCAATACAGATCAATACACTGCCGCTGTCCAAAACACCGGTAGGAAAGTACCAGTGGGAGAGTTCTGCAAGGTCTACACTTTAAACATGGATAACGGTGTCCCTTGCGGTACCCCAAAAATTCAGGGTACGTGTGAATCTGCTGACATTAATACGAGCAGGATGTAGGTGTACATGGAACAGTAGGTTGTGCAAGTGTGATAATACATGGGTTGACAAAACGTACGACATGTGTCCCGAGATGGGGAGAGTGGGCAATGTGTAGGGGCGTGCTCATACCCCAGCTGTGCTGGCAGTAAGTATTTGTCAAGACTGCTGTAGAGGGGTGCCAGGTAGGTGGACCATTGGTATGCATTAATGAGCTTAAGTGTGCAGGTGCTGGTTGGCAGTAATGTAGTAGGCCCGCCCAGTGGAAGTCATTAATATTCCTATGTGGGCATAGCATACGCCTACACCTCCCAAACCTGAAGAGCACATCTACCGGATAGTCTGTAAACCATCGGGGGAATACATAGAGACCAAATCAGTGCCGTGTACCCGATTAGCATGGACGTCCATAGTTATGTATCAGAATGTAACAATGTCCAACTAAACACTTCCAGAACTAGTGATATTAGGTGAACAGGTGGCGGAATACAGGTAATGACAGATGACAACATGTATGAGTCATAAACAGCATGTACCTCGACAAACGTGAATGAATACATATGCTCTGTGACTGTGAATGTGTCTGGTTAATAGAACCAATCGTCTAAATGTGTCCCACAGGGTTATGCATTGTCCCTGATACAGTGTTTATTCACACCCATTGGTATGTGAGTTCTGCTACTGACGGAAAGTGCATAATTTGCTGACCACCTTAGGTAGATGATAGCATAATAGAAGAGGTTCAACACCCATACGCCTGCGAGGGACACACCCGTCTGGGCAGTTGTGTCCTGCAAAATGACAGTTTTGGCATATGGCCTGTGAGCTCAGGAATGGAGGCTATATAGTGTGTGTAGTGGTGTCAGACATCAATTTGTTGTGTCAGTAACAGCTACATGTAATAAGAAACAGTATTATCAATTATAATGCTACATGAATAACCTTAACGTATGCAAACCGTGGAAGTCGTCCATCTACTACTGGCTGTGGGTATGTGTTGCCTTGACACATGTGATAGCTCGACATATAGGGTCTATAGGGCCGCCACCATTCTGAATGGCCAAAGTGGAACCTGCTCTGTAGAAATGTCAGATGTGCCAGGGCAGAACATACCTACAGCCATGCATAGTACAGAAATATACATATCGGAACAAATCAAAGCATAGTCTAGCAGCAGTAAAGTTGCTTATGCTACTACATATGACATATTGACATGTCAGGTATTCAAGACCTGTAACAAGCAACCAGTACAGACATGTACAACATGAGAATGTCCCCTAATCAGGGCAGTTGCAATGGCTAGAGTATTGTCCATACCACTCAACCGTCCCTGAATGTCAGGTACATCCCTGAGTTTGACTGAAAGTTTAACTCTGTCCCTCTTAATCTCTCCTAAAATTAGTGGCTGTTGAAGGAAAGCTGGTGAATTACACTTACTGACTAATGACAATAAGTAAGAGTTATAAACAACTGTTACCTCAGAATATGTGTATTAAGTCATATGCTCTGATTCTGTCAATGTTTCAACTTAATAGCACTACTTTTGTAAAGGTGTCCCTGATTTTTCTTGACCTGTCCCTGATTCTGTAGAAATGTGTCCCCGATTGGTGGAGAGTTCTGGTATTGTCACATGAGATATGCATGATGAGGGACTGTCCCATGCAAAGTGGGAAAGATGTCACTCCAACAGTCTCCCGTCGTGCAATCTGAAAGGTGGACAATGTGCAGTAGGTATGCAGTAGCATGACTCGGCGGAAAGCTGCATTAACAAACTCAAGTCACATGTCAGCATTGTAGAGTATCGGTTCCCATGTATCAGGCAGATGGGAGCAGATCGTATGAGGAACACGCATATAATATGATTACATCACTGGACAGGCCGCCGAGTCCGTACAGTCGAACGCCTGCCGTCGCAAAATGGTTACACATACCCGATACTGTAGTCATGTAGTCTGATGTAATATGCATCACAAGGGATCACACACACCCAGCGTGTGACAAATGTAAGTGTAAATGTCGGTGAGCAAGCAGCTGTAAGCGTGTTTGTCTACCAGTATGCCAGTAGTGCACTGTCAAAGAAATGTGGAGTCTAAACGTGTATAAGGTGCTGTGACCAGAGGTCAGCAGTGCTAACCACTGTGCAAACCCACGCACAACTGCTCCCACCTTCTGGAATGTGTCTTACCCAGTCTGTATCCAAAGGCGTCGGCCTGTCTGCAAACAAAGAACCGCCCTATACACGTGATGGTAGAAGTACCCTGCGGACAGAGCTCATGTGAATTAACAATAGACCATGGCATAAATACAAACAATAGACCACACACACGCCATACAGCACAGACTTCCAACAGTATAGCAATGTACTGGCAGATATGTCTGGACCACTGGTGTATGCATGCCTGGCCATCCTGTGTTTCAGTGTGTGAGCATGGCCAGTATGACTGTTATGCATCTTGTTGACTGACATTACAGTCATACCATCATGTGTGTGAGCATGCCAAGTATGGTCAACTGTATTGCATGTGTCACATGTCCAGATAGTTAGTACTGTGTTGCTTACTCCTCCGTTCTACACAGACAGGTGCCATGCTGTGTCTGCAGGGTAGCTAATGGTCATGTGGGATTGACAGTTGCTACATGTCTGCATAGCATGGGGGGACATCCAACCACAACTGCAGTCCTACACAGCACCGTGGGTGGCGCATATGACTCTCACATATGTAGGTTTGATGGGGGGCACAGCCAACAGTTGTACACATCTGCCACTACTGAACTGGTATGCCGGGTACTCCATGTCAGTGTGTGGACCTACCTAAATTGCTGGTTGGAGGGATACCAGGGTACATCAGTTCCCAGCTTTAATTACCAGCACAGTGGTGTTGGATGTCCTAGCTTACACAACCTACATCAAACTGCCTGGCCTGCTGTCGTCTGTGTGTGTCTTAGGGGGTTGGGGTCATTCATTGGGCATATCCATAGGCCATCGTATATCATTTGTCTGTATTGGTCCACATCTGTCCAGCTGCATGGAATGTGTGTGGGCTGTATGGACACACATGATGGTGAGCCCATAAGCTGCAGTGGGTTAGGACACCCTGTGTACTACAGGCTATCATTGTGACCCTCATATGTGCTACAGAGGTCATGGTGCCACTATGGATGTGTACTGTCTGCTGCCCTAACATTTGGCCATCACAGTCACTTGTATGCTTACATGCATACCATAGCAATGGGTAACTACACATTCTAATACAACTGCCACTTGTTAGGTCAATAGACATACCGTGGGTGTGTTCCGGACTTGAGGACAGTGCTGGAGTTCTGCCTATGTCGGATGCACACAGTGCACCTCCTATACATGGCCGAGCACAGGTACTGTCATGTTTGGCATCCATTGTACTGTGTGCTGGTCAGAGAGGGGAAATCTGTGGGTACCTACTATGTCAGTGCATATGCCTTGTGTTGACTCTTTGCCAAGGGCAGGTCATACTGTGCATGGGCTTTCACCAACTGTGCCCTGCTCAGATAGTTCCTTCACCAAGTCACACTGTGGCAGTGGTGTTGGGCTGTGTGGCCCTGCCCCATGCTGTTCCTGTTGCAACTGTTACTGCAGGATAAGATTGTGTAGCATAGCAAATACCATAACAACTTATATGCATGTAGCTTGTGAATACTGCAGAGCTCCAACGGATGTGTCCGGATACCAGAACTGTGAACTGAGCATCCCAAACACATGCACAAGTATATGTCTTGCCTGTGCATCCGCCTCAGTATGGTGTGAGTGTTCAGGTGTGTGTGCATTGCTGATGGGTGTCATCAGCCACGACACCAGTGTTTACCCTGCATCCCCCACTAGGAGACTGTAGGGGATGTCTATATTGGCATTGGTGTGCTACAGCTGTGTCAGTAGCCATATATCGGACACATCATAGCTTTCAGGGCAGACAGCACACACATTCAATCTCATGCCCTGGCCATTGCATATGGCTTAGCTGTTGGAGGGTATGCCCCTGCAGTGACTGTAGGCCCTACCCCGCACACCGGGTAGTGCTATGATGTGTATGTGTGTGTGTGCAGGCTATAGCACACTTTACCCCAGGGTAGTCATCCATGTGGTTGAACAGATGCATATTGCTGGTCTACTAATCACGTGTGTTGAGGACATGTATGTTCTCACTAGCATGTGTTGACATGGCGTCTGTGAACTGGTGCAATACTCTGGATGCAGATGCCTGTGAGATATCCATGATATCCCCAGTTGTGCTGTGTGAGGTACCTGTGGCTAGTACACCTAGACCAACACATACCATGGTATCCACTGTGATGTGTTTCCCTCGGCCTGTTTGATGTGTCAGGTGTGGCAGGCACAGGTCAACAAGCTGCTGTAGGAGGTCTCTGTCCACCCCATAGTGCTCCAACATCCCCAGCCCATGTAGCCCCTGGTAAGTCACCCTCGGTCTATAAAGTCTTGTGTCACCCCAGTAAGGGTTGTTCAGCAGAATACACATCCTCACTGCCCCAGCCTCCTGCACATGTTGGTATATGTTGCCTGCTGCAGTCCGTGTCATTTGGTTGGACTGTGTCATGAAATGTCCCTGCAGGTATACACCGGTGGTGTAGAGTGCGGATGAAACCTGTGTGTATGCTGCTTGCTCGCATTAACGTACTGTTCATGTGCGGGCTGGCCATGTCATCTGCTGATTGTGCTGATCAACACCTGTTTGTGCAGCCTGTACACCCTGACTACCCCACCACAGCTGTCATCCCTCCCAATGTCACCAGGCAAGTATAGACAAACCCCTAGCTTAGGTGTGCTAAGGCAGGAGCACTCCTGAGGCACAGTACTGCAATGTACGTACAGTATGCCTGACCCCCCTCCCTTGCTGTCAACTATATCCGAGACCTGCACCTGGCTGACTACACACATACACTCCAGGGATCAGCAGCACACCCTGGTGATAAATGTGATACACTATAGTCAACCTCATCTGCATAGTATAGTCTTCAAATGAATAGATATATGACCCATACCAAACCTCCAAATTAATAACCACTGCTCAGTGTCGCTCAGATCCATACACAACTGGCAACAGGTGCCTTACTATCACCAAATTTGATGTCCCATGGTCTTCTCAGCAACAAAATAACCAGTGTCTACATGACTACAACCCATGGCCCTGCACACTACAGACGATGTGCATTACCACCATGCCATGGCAGATATACATAGATCCCAGGTTATCACATACAGAACATCCGGCACAAACATTCAATAGTGCTGATGTCCCCAGACATATATGTTCACATCTATGTCCACCTCTACATCTACATATATCATATATATTATTTGTATACATATATACATGTATATATATATATATATATATATATATATATATATATATATATATATATACACACACACACACACACACACACACACACACACACACACACACACACACACACACATACATGTACACACATATGTAGGTATGGCATTTATATCACAACAGCGGACCACATGATAGCAATGCATTAGACAGGAATGAAAAGGAAACTACATGTGCCACCTGCATCATGTAGTGTTGTTACTATCAAGGCACGTGTGTTATGTTGCATCACATGGGGCAGACCGTATCAAGGGTAAGAGTAGGGCTGCTGACAGTTACTCACCAGACCTATTGGCGAATGTTTGTGTTGACAACCCAGTGTCTTGGTGGAATATGCGGGCTGTGGACACTATATAGGTCAGCAACAAAACACACTGAACACATCCCGCAGCTAGCCACCCACAGATACCAACACATACGGTATAACTGCCAAACACACACACCTGCCATGCCTTGGAAACGAGCACCTACCTGTCTAGTCTACCACACTACAGCATTATGCAGTAACAGAACGCGCTACCGAGTTCCAGCATCACCGCACTCCCACAGGCATACATCTAGGTGGATGACATCATCCGCAAAGGCAAAGACGCCGATAGGGAATGTATGTGGAGTGAGATGTCTAAAAGCATTACTCTGTCCCCAGGCACCCGGAAACACACACACACACTTGGCAGGGCTAGGAGTCAAACATACACCTAACTACCTTATCACACTGCAGCATTACACAGTTACAGAACACGCTACCGAGATTGCTGGAACACAGCACTCCCAGAGGCATATTTCTAGGTGGATGACATCATCCACAAAGGCAAAGACGCCGATAGGGAATGTATGTGGAGTGAGCCGTCTAAAAGTGTAACTCTGTCCCCAGGCAGCCGGAAACACACACACACACACACACACACACACACACACACACACACACACACACACACACACACACACACACACTTGGCAGGGCTGTGAGTCAAACATACACCCAACTACCTTATCACACTACAGCATTACGCAGTTACAGAACGCGCTACCACAATTACTGGAACACAGCACTCCCAGAGGCATATTTCTAGGTGGATGACATCATCCACAAAGGCAAAGACGCCGATAGGGAATGTATGTGGAGTGAGCCATCTAAAAGTGTAACTCTGTCCCCAGGCAGCCGGAAACACACACACACACACACACACACACACACACACACACACACACACACACACACACACACACACACACTTGGCAGGGCTGTGAGTCAAACATACACCCAACTACCTTATCACACTACAGCATTACGCAGTTACAGAACGCGCTACCATAATTACTGGAACACAGCACTCCCAGAGGCATATTTCTAGGTGGATGACATCATCCGCAAAGGCAAAGACGCCGATAGGGAATGTATGTGGAGTGAGACGTCTAAAAGCATTACTCTGTTCCAGGCAGCTGGAAACACACACACACACACACACACTTGGCAGGGCTGGGAGTCATAGATACACCTAACTACCTTATCACACTGCAGCATTACGCAGTAACAGAATGCGCTAGTGAGATTACTAGTACACAGCACTCCCAGAGGCATATTTCTAGGTGGATGACATCATCCACAAAGGCAAAGATGCCGATAGGGAATGTATGTGGAGTGAGACATCTAAAAGCATTACTCTGTCCCCAGGCACCCGGAAACACACACACACACTTGGCAGGGCTAGGAGTCGAACATACACCTAGCTACCTTATCACACTACAGCATTACACAGTTATAGAATGCGCTAGCGAGATTACTGGAACACAGCACTCTCAGAGGCATATTTCTAGGTGGATGACATCATCCGCAAAGGCAAAGACACCGATAGGGAATGTATGTGGAGTGAGCCATCTAAAAGCGTTACTCTGTCCCCAGGCAGCCGGAAACACACACACACACACACACACACACACACACACACACACACACACACACACACACACACACACACACACACTTGGCAGGGCTATGAGTCAAACATACACCTAACTACCTTATCACACTACAGCATTACGCAGTTACAGAACGTGCTACCGAGATTACTGGAACACTGCACTCCCAGAGGCATACTTCTAGGTGGATGACATCATCCTTCAAGACAGTCAACCAGTGTGTTCAATGTAGGAATCCATCCTGATGTGGGGTATGGACATCTGTTGCCTGGATGACCACTATCGCTATACAGGATGTCAATGGCCATGCCCATACACAGAGGCACATCACTGACACAAGGTGTCACTGGGCATGCTCACACAGTATCACACGTCCGTTTGGAATGTACTGTGTGTCCATCTACACAACGGCGTACTGGGCATGCTCACACAGTAGAAGCGAAGGGCTATCTTGCATGCACAAGGATTCTAAACACGGAAGGGCACAGTTTGGAATGTACTGTGTGTCAATCTACACAACGGCGTACTGGGCATGCTCACGCACTTACCAGTTGCAAAGGGCTGTCTTGCATGCACACGGATTCTAAACACGGAAGGGCACATTTTGGAATGCATTGTGTGTCCATCTACACAACGGCGTACTGGGCATGCTCACACACTTAGCAGTAGCAAAGGGTTGTCTTGCATGCACATGGATTCTAAACACGGAAGGGCACAGTATGGTGTTACTGTCCCAATGTACATGAAGGCCACTCACATGTACTGACCAGTACACACTCAAGAGCCATCACAGATGTCTCAGGTGCAGATCACAGAGGTAAATGCCGCATTCTACAATGTAGCCCTCAGACATCACCGTGTCCTTGGACCAGCAACACACATCCATACATTACCACAACACCATGTGACTCATGACCAGTGGACTGTACATAGGTCTACAGCAACTGTGCAGACTACACATGTACTGAAAGGGTTCCATCATGTGTTATGCAATGCAATGATACAACTGTACATAACCAGGTCGGCATAACAGGGGCCCTGGGTCTTACACAGCTGTGACAGATGACTGTCGCTGTACACCAAAGAACACACATGTTTGGATATGACATACATGTAATCACAGTAGATATGTGCATGGACCACACACACACACACACACACACACACACACACACACACACACACACACACACACACACAACACATATGTACATAGCATAGCTTTTGCTGTCCTCCGTGCAGACACATGGCTACAGCAATCACACGCATGCACATGGAAGGTAGGTCCATGGCTGTTGAATGCTAACAGTACATGAGGTAGCAATGTTGACCGAGGAAACATTCCCTCTGTACTAGTTACCCATGACACCCATCATATCATACAACAGTCCATGTGTTATGTATGTCATCACACATGTCTACCAATTGTAATGCATACAAACATGGCTACACGACAGGCATGTAGGACCAACACACATGTACCTCTAGTGGTGTGCATGCAGCTACCATGCATGTGCAGTAGCTGATGTACGTAATTCATCTGTGCCTAACTACAACATGCAGTTGCAATGCAGCCCCATCATTGACACCTGTATATGGTGAAATACTGACAGTACGGTAGGATGTACATCAGGTATGGATGGATGTGTGTACATAAAGTGGTGATCCACCTTTGCAGATGGATGTTTGCCAGGGATGGCTCACAGGTGTGTCACAAGCCTTCCTACCATTACATGTGCAAACAGTACGCTATGTTACTGTTACTTGACGGTGAAGACATAAAACCTACACAGCGGTAGGGTGTTACTGACTCTAAGTCACGTGACACCTGTAACACTTGCATCCTCCCATGTGCATATAGCAGCACAATTGCCGAAGGTAGAGTTGGTACACATAATGCGGCCAATACTGCTGCATGTCTTTCAGACGTATCATTATATAGCAGGTGTATCATTCACAGTACTGCCATGTGTGTTTGCTTGTGTGACCATATATGCCACATATGGTGGGGAATACATCCCAATCGTTACATCCCCCTGTACACTGTTGTAGAGATCTGTACATACTGCAGTGTGGAAAGCATGATGTAGGCAGGGGTGGTGTGTGTATCACACACATGTCAGCTATCTGTATGTGAATGACATTTGTGGACTCCACAGTGTGTATGTGTGTGTGTGTGTGTGTGTGTGTGTGTGTGTGTGTGTGTGTGTGTGTGTGTGTGTATGTATGCATGGCTGTCTGGTGCATGGAGTGAGGGTGTATGCTACCATACAGAACAGACAGGATCCCTAACCCTTCATGGTGATGCAGTCTACTACCCTGTTGATGCCATCGGTCTCAGCCTTACTGGCTACCTGTACATGTTCATTCTCTGTGTCGCGCCGTGTGGGTGCACAGTACTGTGAGGGTGATTACCACATAGGCAGGGGTCCTCACCTCAACACTATCAAGTGTGCGTTAGAGTGTTGTTGACCCCGTGAGTGTGGGCATGTTACTGTGTATTTCTGTGTATGTCTGTGTGTGTTCTCATCCTGTAATGTGACAGGGTATTACTGCTACACAGTGAGGCCTCATGCTATCAAGTGGCCTCTAACGTTATCATCGGCCAGACCGCTGTGTAAACCCCCCGCACCATGTCAACATACCTGTGATGTGACCTAGTATGGATGTCACGTCTCTAGCCACTGTAGCCTTTTAAACAGCCCACATGCTTCTGGATCAGTAGATGTGTGGACATCTGTGGTATGGTAGCCTTTCTAACAGGTTGAGGCTACGTATAGCATGCTGGTATTTCCATACATGTCTGTGAGTACTCCACATTTACACATGGGAAACTGCAAACACTGCTACTTGTTGGCACATGCAAGTAGACCATAAGGAGGGAACCAGGGCATCATTACCAATATGCTGTACTGTTATTACCAAGACACATACTGTGAACATATAACAATGCATTATAAACCTGTACTACATGGTATGTCTGGTGCATGTCAACAGTACACAACTAATGTAGTATACACTTCTCTCACTATTCTGTGCATGTCCCTGCACTGATGGTGTGGATGACAGGGATGTAGCACAGGCATCATCATATGCACAGGGTGATAATGTTTGCCAGGGGCATAGGCTGCACCAGTGGGTGACATCATGTGTGTGGGTAAGGGCCGGTGATCTGATTGGACATGTGTGGTCATTATGCATGTGGGTGTTGCAGTGCCCTACAGATGTTTTTGCTGTGTGCGTGTATGATTGCACACAGTTCTGCCTTTTGCCAGGCCTACACAGGGGTATTATTGACAGCTCCAGATTGTACAGACCAGGATGTACAGCTCACTATGTCTGGTCATGGCCATGTGACCTGTGCCTGCCAGGGATTGCAGGGGCACTACCAGGTGGAGGTACAGATTGGCTACTGTCCGATGGCACATGTCCACTGGAACCGTGTCCCCACTGGGAACGTCCAGGGCCATGTCCACGTGGCCTGCTGTGTCATGGTGTGGACAGCACAGCACCAGCTGTACTGCTACTGCTACTGGCACTATGGGAGAGGGCATGTGAGGTGGTTCATTCACGTTGACCTGCACTAGGTGGTGTAGCTGGCCTACGTCCACATGGCCTATGCCTCACTCCTACCACATGTTCCAGCACAGACAGCTCACGCTCGCGGATTGCCATGCCACAGTCAAGGATTCTGACCATGTCACCCAATCGCCTGTCCAGAACATCAGCAATCTGCTGTTGAGCATTTGCCAATGCCTGGATGTTGTCATTTAGAGTACAGATAGCAGCCTTCTGAAGGCTCTGCCCTTCTCTGTTCTGCCGTTCAGCACATGCCTGTGCCACCATTACAGTCTGGAACATGCGTCTGGTGACACCAGCTGCTACGCTCTGTCCTGCAGGTGCATGTCTGCCAGAGGTCCTCCTACGAGCAGCACTGGCCACATGCCTGTGTGGCACATCTGCAGTCATTACACTGACACCATGGTGTGGAGACACACCTTCTGTAGCCACCACATGTTCCTGTTCCAAGCTAACACACATTGACTGTCTTTCCTCTATGGCCACTGGTGATGGGGTATGTGTTGGCATGAGTACTGTGTGCGGAGAAGAGGGGGGCATAGCTGGGATGGCAACCAATGGCACAGATTCAGCACCTGACAACCCTCCCTGTACCTCATGCATACGTTCATCACTGCTAGTATCTGTGGGGACACTATCATCAGACGGACCGCAGGAGGGTAACGTACCTACATCACCTGTGAATGCAAAGAAAGACTCTACATTACAATACACACACACACAGACACACACAGACACACACAAACACACACAGACACACACACACACACACACACAGATACACACACACACACACACACACACACACACACAGACACACACACACACACACACACACACACACACACACACACACACACACACACACACACACACACACACGCACACACACACATACACAGACACACACAGACACACACACACAGACACACCATGCATGTGATTTGACAGATGGCATGCAGCATGCATGTGATACAGCAGACGGCATGCAGCTCAGACATTAATAGTGGTAGTTAGCATACCTCCATGGGTTGCACACAACAGCAAGCAGGTGTCATATCAGTAGCCATGCAGTTCACACAATCATGGTAGTAAGCATGCATCCTTGTGACACACCATGTGGACCAGCACAGGTTAACAGTACACATGGCTGAAGTGATCTCGACATGTAATCTGCTGACGTGTGCATTGACATGCATACATGTCTGACACAATGGTGTCCTGACACATGTACAGCATTGTAATGGGTATCACATTGCAGTGTTGTCTCTATGCCCTACAGATAGAATGCACGTTTAGCAAATGTGCATGAGCATGGAAGGGTAGTGTGAGGCATCTACATTGCTATACAGTGTGAAGTACAGACACTGTGGTATTGCATGGCATCATGAGGCATCTATATTGCTATACAGTGTGTAATATGCACACATTGCATAGCCATAACTGTGTGTATAGACATGACATAACTGTGGATTGTGACCCACGTTGCTGAGGTGTATACACACCAAACCATTCTGTGTCATGTGACAGGTCATTGGAAGACCTACGGATGACACCCCTGTACAACTACTACAGAGTCTTAGCTGCCTGGCAACCATGTCCACACATGGCAGACTTGTCAATACACCATGTCCCACATGACATTGATGTATCACACAAACGAGGTGCATGGCTGACGGTGATGTCCTACAGCAGCAAGGGAAATGTACGGTATCTGTGGCCTGATGTGGTATGACACAGTCGTGATGTTCAACACATCTTATATGGTCGACTTACGTGACACCTCCACTAGCTGTGCACAGGCTTTTAGGATGTCCAGTTTACCACATCAACTGTATAATCAGTCAACTAAGGCTATAGTTGGACCATGTGTGGGCAATGTGCAACCGGGAGTATACACATCACATCTACTGTGTGGCTACATGTCTCTGGCCATCCTCCATGGCCATGTGTGAACACGTGTTGGCCAAGTGTTTGTGATGGCCGTCTATCTCACATGTCTGTGTAGTCCCATATGACATACACCTATAGATGTCAGATATGTCACCGTCCACAGGGCTATGCAGACAACGGGTTGTATGTTTGGTATGTGGGGTATGTATTATGGGATAGTGTGACAATATTGCAGCCAGAACACTACATGTCTGGGACATGTCAGATGGCACATCACCATGTGTGCACCCGTTGCAGGGGCATATAACACAATGGTGACTCCTGTGGGCTGCCCATATCCCAGCTCACTGTGTGGTACTGTTTGCGTACCACACATGTGTTGTTCCAATGTATAGTACATATGCCTACATTGAACAACACCTCCACCGTTGTATGCACAGCTGTCCACACATGTAGCAATGACAGATACTGTGGTTTCATGTCGGTGTTTCATTTCGTTTGTATATATTGCACATGGGTAGCCAGTGTGAATGATGGAAGATGCTACCTGTATATTGTGACTGGACCATACATCATGTGTACATGTGTTAACTGGCCACATGGCGAATAGATATATGCATTAACATGCCTAATACTGATGACAGTCTCACCTGCAATGGACTGATATCTGTGCGGCATGCCAGAGGTACCTGTATAGGGGTGAAACAGCAGTTTTAACATTATCCATGACTGTATGACAGCCACAGGGTGCACTGTGCATGTTAACACATTTGCCTGTACAATAGCATATAGTATACACATGTGTGCATACACAGGGTAGCATACTGTAGTATGCCACATGTGTGTAAACATACCTTGCATATGATGTTACATTACATATTGTACAGTGACCCATGCAACTAAATGGGATATAATAGTCATATGTGCAGTAGTGACTTACCAGGCAACTCCAGGCTCATTGGATGGGAGACACCCACCTCCACAATGGCAGCTAGTGTTTGTGGATGCTGTTTTGATGGTGTCCCCAGGCTGGCCAGTAGCTCCTCGGTGTGTGTGAGTGGGGGCTGGGTTGGTGGCCCACCACCTGTTCCACCTTGTTCCCTGGCGATTGCAGTGGCACGCTGTTTTGCATGTCGTATCAAGTCCATGCAGTGTCTGTGCACCTGCTGGTAGGTGCAGTTATGGCCACCCACATCATTAACCCTCCTGCGGAGGTCCTGCCACAGGTCGTCACGCTGCTGGACATGCTGTGGCACATGGCTGAACAACTCCTCATAGTTCTCATGGAGGTACAGGATGAGGACATCATCCTCCTGGTGGCTGTACACTGGCAGGTGTGAACGAGGCATTATCTGGAAGACATAATGATGGTGACAGGTCACAGTATCACAGAGATGTACAGAGATACAGCTGTGCATACATTTGTATTAAATCTAGTACATCTGCACAGTTATCTTTGCAAATCATCATGACACTGACATGACTGACATGCTTGTGCCACACATGTAACACCCATTATGCATTGGATATCATCACCATATATGTGTGTCACCTCATTACATTGTTCATACTCCAAGTGAATGCTGCCTTGATGTGGGTATGTCTGTTTACCTGTACTGGTGTTCTTACCTATCAGCACATGCCTGGATGTGTCCACAGTTATGCTGTTGACCTTGATGCTGTGCATGTGTCACATATCAAAACATACACTGCCTTAATGGACATGAGCAGTGACAATGCACACATACGCATGGAACCTTTACATGCATGTGTTTTGCATATACATCTACACAGCACTGTACAGCACTTCAGCATCCTGCCACAGATCGCCTGTGTTGCACATGTGATAGACATGGGACAATGGCTAGCCAGATGTCATTCGCAGGGATGGTTATCAACTATAGCATTTACGGGCAAGGTTCCCTAGCTGTATCCGACAGCCATTTTGCCACCGCGAGGTGCATCAGTGCCACATTACTGATCCAGACAGTTAATAATACATCTACCATGCGGTCATCACACCATGTATGACAGAGATGACATGTGCAGATTTAATGGACAGGGTTGCATGGTATGGCGGGAGTATGTAACATGTATGGCGCAGGGATCTGTCCAGTATGTGGCGATCCTTGTAGTAGGATGGTGGCTGTCCATGACGTATAGGTTCATAGGTTCATACTAGGCTATCTGCCCTAGGGCATTTATAAGCCTAGCCAGAGTGTGTTTGGCTTTTGCCACCCATTTTAAATTAATTTTGCTATGCCCTTTTTTGAGGTTAGTATACTGTGCCTCTGTCTAACAGTGACACAGAAGTGATACCCGGGGTAAACCTACAATCTCCCATCCACTCATCAAGATTCCTCTTGAAGAGAGTCAATGAGGGACTCTGCCTAACCTGGACTGGGATTTTATTCCAGAGTGAAGGGAGCCTCTGGGTTATGAATCTGTCCCTCCAGCATGTCCTATTTATTTCAGTGCTGAGGTTCAAGTCTCTCGAGTGCGTAGCTCGATGGGATTTGGATTTTCTGAGGTGCAGCATGTCCATTAATTCTGGGTTGGACATGGCTTTATACGTCAGGCACAGATCGCCTCTGAGCAGGCCGTATGCCACTGAGTAGAGCTAGAGTTTCTTTAACCTAGCAGCATATGGCATCTGTTTGAGCCCTTTGATCCTCTTGGTGAGGTACTTTTGGGGTCTTTCCAGTTGCTGCAGGTGTCTGGTAAGGTACATCCCAAAAGGGGCATTGTACTCAATTATGGGCCTGATGAGGGATGAGTAAAGAGGCACGATGACCTCCCCTGATCTAGATGTGAATCCCTTTATGATTAGGTGGGCTATATAAAATGTTTTTCTAACCACTTTGGCCACGTGGTTGTCAAATGAGAGATTGCTATCAACTTGGGTCCCCAGGTCCCTAATTACTTCTTCTGTACGTAATGCATTACCACCTATGTGGTAATTTGTGGGCACTATGTTTTTGCCAAAGGGGATGACTATACACTTTTTGGCGTTTAGCTTGAGGCCATGGCTCTGGCGCCAGTTGTCTGTTTCTATGAGGCCCTTTTGGAGGATACTTGTGTCGGCTGGAGAGTCGGTCATGGCGCCCAGTTTGCAGTCATCTGTGAACTTGGTCAGCCACAGTCCTTCCGTGTTGACCTGTACCACCGAGAAATATATACCGAACAAGAGAGGTCCCAGGACTGAGCCTTGTGGGACGCCACTTGTAACTGGTTTGGAGTCTGACATGGCACCAGCAATTCTAACCATCTGGGTTCTGTCCTTGAGCCAGTTTGCAACCCATCTAGTGACATAGGGGTTTATATTTAAGCTGGTGAGCTTGTCTATAATGCCTGAGTGGGGTACTGTATCAAAGGCTTTTGCGAGGTCCAGGTAGGCTGTGTGGACCACCTTCCCCTTGTCAATGGCCTTGGTGACTGTTTCAAAGAAAACAACCAGGTTTAAGAGGTAGGATCTGCCCTTAACAATGCCGAACTGGGTAGGATCCAGTGTCTGTAGGTCCCCAATATCTTTATTTATGAGGTCCATGATGATCCTTTCCATAGCTTTGCAGACCAAGCTAGTCAGGCTTATGGGGCGATAGTTTCCAGGATCTGTTGAGGCACCACCTTTGTAGAGAGGGATCACTGTTGCTGTACACCACTCTTTGGGTACATATCCTGTAGTAAGGCTGAGATTGAACAGTAGTTTTATGTTTGGGTTTAGCTCTTCTTGGAGTTCATGTAGTACGCAGCCCGGGACACCGTCTGGTCCCATTGATGCTGTGTTTTTTGCTTTGGAGAGGGCAGCTCTTACCTGTGCATCTGAGATGTCAGGCAGGCAGCACTCTGCCGGGATAGATATTTGCCCTTTTGGTGGGGAGGGGGGGAGAAGTTTGCGCTGAACCTGTCAGCTAGGATATTGGCAATGTCTGTGGGTTCAGTGTATTTTTTGTCATTTTGGACTAATTCTGAGCATATCTGGGAATTACCACCCAGGTTCCTAACATAACTAAAGAAAGCCTTGTGATTATCCTTAGTGTCCTGCGCAATTTTTCTCTCAAAGCTGGCCTTAGATGATTTTATGAGTGCCTGTAGTTTTTTGCTAATACTGATTAGAGATGCCTTCCCTTTTTGGGATTTTACTCTATCATGTAGTAGCTTCCTCCTTCTATTGTATAGTTTGTTTATGGCTGGGGTCCACCAGACAGGACGTCTGCCTTTGGAGGATTGGGTCTTGGTTTTATTTGGGATTGCATGATCCATGCATTCCTGAAGGTGTTCATAGAATGCGTTTATAAAGGATTCTGCGGTCTGGGCCATATTTTCCACAGGCCCGGGGGCTTTGAAGGATTCCACCTCGGTTTTGAGGTGTGTGAAATTTGCTTTAGAGAAGCTTTTCACTGTGGTTTTCAGGGCAGGGGGTGGAGTCGGGATGTGAATATCCAGTGAGATTAGTTTATGTTCTGATCTTACCAGTGAGGGATACACTTCTGGTCTGGAACATAGAGTCCCCATGTTGGTGATGATCAGGTCCAGTATGTTTTCCCCTCTTGTGGGAGTGGTAACAAGTTGTTCCATAGCATTTGAGTTTATAAATTCTAGGAACCTTTCGGCTGGGGTGTTGGAGCTAGAGTAATGCTCCCAGTCTATGTTTGGGTAGTTGAAGTTGCCCAATATAATGGTGTTTGGCGAGACCTTCATATTTTCCAGTGTTCTCAGGAAGGCCGAGTGGGGCTCCTGGGTTTGGGAGGGTGGTCTGTAGCAGGCTATAAACTGGAAGGCAGTTTTACCCACTGTTAGTTGCACATGGATAGTCTCTGATGCTTCGTTCTGTGCCACCAACCTGGAGGTGTGGGTAACTTTGACGAATATTGATACTTCCCCTTTTTTTGTGGTTCGGTCCAAGTATTGGGGCCGAAAAGCATGGTATGAGGTATAACCTGGTAGTGCTGGGGTGCTCTCGGGAGCCTTGAACCAGGTTTCTGTTACTGCACAAATATCGATGTTCTCCATGCTAAGGAGAGTTTTGAGTGCATGCATCTTGAGGTTTAGATTTCTGGCATTGAGTAGCATTACTCTTAGTTTCTTATCCCTTGTGATACCTATGGAGGTGGGTTTGTCTTTTGAGCCTTGCCTAAAAAAGGCACTATGGGGTCAAGAGCCTTTGCCAATATCCGAAAGCCCAGGGGTGACAGGTGCAAGCCGTCCCTAGCGAAGCATCGTGGCTTGTCGAGCATGTCATCCCAGGCTGACAGGCATTGGATCCCCTTTGAATGACACCAATACTTAAGCCAGTTGTTGAAATTGATCATCTTGTCTTCATATTGTGGCATCGTTCTTGGTGAGGGTAAGATGCTACTCAAGGTCAGGGTCATACCGGCCTGGGCTACATGCTAAGAGAGCTCCTCTATGTCTCTTTTCATGTAGTGCAGGGAGGTACATCTCAGGTCATTCACACCAGCATGGACAATGACTGAGTCATATTTGTACTTGCCTTGGAGTGACCTGAGTGCTTGTGTTATGTGGCGGATCCTAGCGCCCGACAGGCAGCTCACCATGACCTACTCCTTGTTCAGCCTGGTGAGTGGGATGTCAGCGTGCCTGACGATAGAGTCACCTATTACAAGTGTATCAGATGTGTTGTTTAGCCTTAAGGTCTGCGACTGTTCGGCACACTGGCTTTGTGAGCTATGTGTTGCACGTGTTTTGTTTTGGGGTAGCGGTTGCTTGGGTGTCTGCTTTGGAGGTCTCTGCTGCTTAGGCAGATTTTTATTTAGAGCCTCCGAGTATGTTTTTGTGTGTTTATGTGTTTGGTTTGCTGTCTTGGTAGGTCTATGTGAGACTGGAATTGTAGTGAGTGTGGTTTCCTTCTCCTCCTGACTGGTTTCGCCAGTGCTGAGTTGAGAGAGCTTAGCCTCCAGTATGGCTATATGGTTGCAACTCTCACATGTGTTGAAATTTGTTGGGAGGAGGAGAGGGTTGTCTGTGTACATGAGGCAGTTGTAACATTGCCTCAAGATTCCCAGATTCACCAGCTGGACCGGAGAGGAGATTGACAACTGACCTTTGGACATGCTAGAATAGTATTGGGAATTCCTTTATAATTGAAAAAAAAGGGCCAATGGGGAACGAGGTACTCAAGGGGAGTTTGTGAGGGTGTAGTACTTTTAATATTTTAGTGCTGACTTATATAATTGCTTTAGTGAGCAAGTGCCAGGTAACTTAAATGCAATGTGTTACAGGTAACTTAAATGCAGAAACGACAAACAGTAACTTTCTTTCAAGTGAAACAAGGAAATAAGTACAGTAAGCAATGCAGATATCACTAGGGATCCACATAAGTGCTGAAAAGCCGCGTATTAGGTGGAATTAGCATTTCAGGGAAATAACAAGCAAACAAACAAGCATACAAATAAAGCAAGATTCAGCAGGCCTGGATCTAATCTATGCTACAGCAAACAAGGTGTACCAATTTCAGTAAGAAACAGTTCAAATATGCAGGCACTATAAGACTTTAACCAGAAATTCCCAGCTCAGAAGGGCAGAGTCCAGCCTCTCCTCCCACAAGAGTGCAGACCATAAACACTTTTAATGTAAAATAACAAACCTGAAGCCCAAGCGCTGAAACCAGAATTAATGCACTTTTAGAATAACAGACACTGAGCCCTCAATCAGCAGTTCCCAACTTAGAAGGATGTAAGCTACCTGTCCTGCCACCACAGTGCAGGCCACAAACCTTCCTAATGTAAAACAACTGGTCTGAAGCCCAAGTTCTTAACCCAAAAGACTTAGAATGATAGCTACACTTTAATCAAGTTACCACCAAGCAGTAATAAATACAATTGAATACTTTAAAGAATGCCTGGATTAGTGCTCAAGTTATACAAACAAAGCTAGATTCAGCAGGCCTGGGTCTAGTCTATGCTACAGCAAACAAGGTGTACCAATTTCAGTAAGAAGCAGTTTAAATATGCAGGCACTATAAGCCTTTAACCAGAAATTCCCAGCTAGAAGGGCAGAGTCCAGCCTCTCCTCCCACAAGAGTGCAGACCACGAACCCTTTTAATATAAAATAACTGGCCTGAAGCCTAAGTGCTTAAAACAGAATTAATACACTTTTAGAATAACAGACACTGAGCCCTCAATCAGCATTTCCCAACTTAGAAGGATGTAAGCTACCTGTCCTGCCACTACAGTGCAGACCACAAACCTTCCTAATGTAAAACAACTGGTCTGAAGCCCAAGTGCTTAAACTAAAAGGCTTAGAATGAGTTGCACCAAGCAGTAATAAATACAACTGAGTACTTTTAAGATGACGCAAAAGCAAAATAAAGTTGGAAGAAGCACAAATACAGTAAAAGCAGATAATTTTTTTTTTTTTTTTTTTGAGTGAGCAAATGAGATGGGCCCAGGAGTTACAGGACAGAAACAAGTGAAAATGCAGGCCCCCAAATCAGGAAGTTGAGAGAGATGGAAGACAGCCCAAATGGCCAACAACCACAAATTCTGGACCAGAACCACCCCTCATGCAGCAGACAGGCCACCAAGTGCCCACCACCCCCACCAACAAGCCAGAAGGCCCCCCTCCAACACAGAAAGGCCCGGGGGCCCAGAAGCCCACAAACAGTCCTGGACAGAGCAAATCCGCACCTGGAACACCAATCACAGGAAGGGCAGGAAACAGGCCCACAATATTTCTTTTTTTTTTTTTTTTTTTCAGAAAAGTAGCAAAAACAGCAGTAAAACCAATTCACATGCAGCGCAAGCCAGCACACCCGAGTATGCAGCAACACCAGTCCACACACAGTTCAAAAAAATGCAATTAAACCAAAAAGGACCAAAAAGCAAGCTCTGAAAGGGTCCACTAGGTAGAATGCGGCAAAGAGACGGGACCGGGGGAGCGCCCCAGACCAAATCCACAGTGGGGCGGGCACTGCAAAAGCCACCAAATCCAAACCACAACCAAGAACGGGGGGGGGGGTTTCAACAGAGATGTGAGGAATCAGAGTGCAAATTATAAAACCAAAAAAATATATACTGATCTCTGTATATTTGCAGAACACTAAGACAACAGATATCTAAGCAACAATTTAGCTCTATAATATAGAATAATACAGAAAATTATACTCAGTTCTATATATTTGCAGATAGTCTTGTAAGGCTGTCTCTCAACACACTGGTTCCACTTTAAATGCAGACTGCTGCTATTAACAGTTCAAATTAAGGGAACCTTGACTTAACAACACACAAGCAATAGAAACCAAAATGAGGGGGGGGGGGGTTCAACAGAGATGTGAGGAATCAGAGTGCAAATTATAAAACCAAACAAATATATACTGATCTCTGTATATTTGCAGAACACTAAGACAACAGATATCTAAGCAACAATTTAGCTCTATAATACAGAATAATACAGAAAAATATACTCAGCTCTATATATTTGCAGATAGTCTTGTAAGGCTGTCTCTCAACACACAGGTTCCACTTTCTTTCAGATCAGGATATGTATGTGTAGCATGTCCAACTTCACAGTGTAGCACATGTCTTTATGCAAGGTAGCCAGCATGCTGCATAGTGGAGGTGAGGATTGTGAAGGCTGGTATCGCCCATCCACGCATGGCCAATACCCCTTAAAGGTGATATGTGATCCGATATTAGTCACCTGAGTGCTGAGTATGCCTGTCCAATGATCTCCATGCTCATGGATGGCACCCTGTCATGACATGGGTGCCTCGTATGACTACCTAATAGGCCTGGAGACGTCATCAACTCAGGGAGGTGAACTGCACAGCACCATCCCTTACACAGTGTCCATAATGTTGACCGCTGCCTAGGTGGTAGTTAATGGGTACAGGGTTATTCACCTAGCGGTGACAATGCTATTATCAGCTGTCAGATTGTGCTCATATGTCACACACCTCACCCACAAAGCACATTCTGTATGTTGTCACCAACACTGAGACAGCTATTGCTCCTAGGTCATGGCCATTCACATCCTTACATACACAGATCCCTCCCATTTGTCTGTGTGGTATGGGCTACAATGAGGGGGGAGTACAAAACATTAACCCTGTTTTACTGTAGCTGCCACTGGTGTGATATGCACATGTCACTCTGACACCTTTTGTAGTGTTGATTCTGTCAACAAGCCACTGGTAGAAAACTCCTGTGACATACAAAGGTACATGTAGTATACTCAGTGTAGCTGGAACACGGTATGGGTGATGATGTCCTATGACCTGTCACAGGTATGCTATGCAGTGTGAAATCATCCGTACTGTCATCTACTTCTGTACTGCTAACATCTACGTTGATAAAGGCTCATAGACTTGCAGACCATACTCAGCAGGGTAATAGTGCAGTGCCTCCAATTATGACTGTCGTCTCCACTTGTGGGTTGCAGTGGCTTGATATTATCCAACACCCTATCTGTATTGCATATTCATGCTCAGCACTTGTTCAGAACTTGTGAGCACTTCATGAGCTACTAATTACTATAGCACCCATTCCAATTCATTTCTTACAAGTACATTGTCTGTCCTTACATTTCCAGCTTGCTTACAGTACAACAGCTGTTGTACACATGTAACTCATATATCTTGTGAGACATGGTTGAATATACAGGCATGTCCAACTATCACGTACCAGTGCTATTGCCTTTCTGTATGATGAATATGGTGAACATGTGGCAATAGAGCAATTGTCTCATGTACACAGTCAATGCTCACCTCCCAACATACGACACTACAGCCTGTGGGAGATGCACATATGTAGCCATACTGGGGGTAATGCTCTCACCAACCCAGACTGTACTTGACATTCATGTGGGGACGTGTAACATTTGCAACACACCCCACTCGTCACATAGTCTCACTAGATTTCCACCACCACAGGCCACACATAGTATGAGTATGACATTTGCAGAACCTCTCCTTACTCTGTGTAGGCACCAGAGGCAGCCCCCATCACCAAACACAACAACAATTACTTATAGTCCACAGACCACAGACTCATGTGTGCCTATCAAATACAGCCAATAGGGTGTTATAACATACCCAACACACCAGTCATAGGTGACTCTGTAGGCGGTCACACTGATGTCCCACTCAGCAGGCTACACAAGGCAATAGTCACTTATATCTAGCTGAGGGGTAACTGGTTCTGCAACATAACTTATGCACCCATGCCACACCTCACCAGGTACAATTTGACTGTCATTCTCCATGTTAGTGTGACTGCCCTGAGATGTAACTTTAGAGACTACATGTGCAGGGACATGCAATAGTTCTACGATCTTGTAGCCCAGAAGGTATCGGCCAAGCCCTGGGGAGCATTCTGCATTCATCCAGACTAGATACCACTGTACAACAACTGACTGTTTCACTTCAACAGTTGCCTATGCTTCTGCTGTCATTCCACAGGCATCTTTCCACTTTGAATGACATGGTCAACAAAACGCGATGCTTTGGCACAGATGACTTGCACCTGTCAGCCCTGGGAATACAGATAACATGTAAGGCTCTTGCTGCTCCTATACTGCCTGTCTTGCACAGTTTCCAATAACATTCACCACCAGAACGGGAACAGGCAAGCAAAACATGTGTTCATGTGACTCAATGCTTGACATCATCTCTGACGCACGCAGGCACTCCTTATAATGGACCACTTCAATATCTCTGCAGTGACTGGGACCTGCCTCTAGGCTCTGCAGAGCACACCTGTACTGACAGGTTATATGCAGACCACACCTTTCAGTCATGTAACTTGGACCGGAACACCCACGGCTGAGGTGTGTCCATATTTCACTATGTTGTACACATCTCCTGGCTGGTTACTTAGCACAATGCATCACAGCTGATCCATGTGCAACTAACTGTGGCCAGAACTTCTATACACATTGTAACATGCTATGGATTCAACAACATACCCCATGGTTACCGGCCCTCATTTCTTGGTGTACTGGACAGTAGGGTTCAGACAGGTACTACTGATGTGCAACTGACACTACCTCACACTTAACTGGGATAGCTACTCATGTACCGACAGATTAGGCCAACTCTGTCCAGGATTCATAACCTCCACTCAGCTGGATCAACCCATACACACCACCACCAAGACCAAAAATATCCTAGACATGGACATTACCAACATGTCACTGGTGTTCCACACCTGTGGTTATCCACTCGTTGGTAGTTTCCGAACATATGCTAATCACTCTTGTTATCCACATCCCGGCACCACTCCCTTCACGGCATACAATGCCTACTACAGATGTCTTATGACAGCAGTAGTAAACGTCATGACATACGTGCAGATGGACAATGCACATACAAACACTGAAACATACCCCAGTGCACTTCATTGGCACTTACACAACTGTATGGATCATGCTATTCCAAACAGAGCTATGATGGTACCCACCAGATAATGGACGCCACTCTGGGGGTCCAGTTCCAGGGACATAATGTACAACAAAAGGTGGAGGCTGTTGCAAAATGGAGTACAATCCCATGGGTGGGGTAGCTCACTGGTCAGCCTCAGTAGGGCTCCGAGATCCCTTATCACATCCTCCAAACCTAGCTACGTAAACATTACTGCGACACATTCCAGGGTGTACCACAAAGCATTATGGAGGTATGTCAGTAGTCAATGGCAATACCCACATCTGCTCTGACATACGACGGTTACTCGGGAACATTACTGAACCGAGTGATATTGGCAACATCCTGGTGGATGGGTTCAATGCTAACTTTACACCCTCTCATAGGTTCATAGGTTCATACTAGGCTATCTGCCCTAGGGCATTTATAAGCCTAGCCAGAATGTGTTTGGCTTTCGCCACCCATTTTAAATTTATTTTGCTATGCCCTTTTTCGAGGTTAGTATACTGTGCCTCTGTCTAACAGTGACACAGAAGTGATACCCGGGGTAAACATACGATCTCCCATCCACACATCAAGATTCCTCTTGAAGAGAGTCAATGAGGGACTCTTCCTAACCTGGACTGGGATTTTATTCCAGAGTGAAGGGAGCCTCTGGGTTTTGAATCTGTCCCTCCAGCATGTCCTATTTATTTCAGTGCTGAGGTTCAGGTCTCTCGAGCGCGTAGCTCGATGGGATTTGGATTTTCTGAGGTGCAGCATGTCCATTAATTTCGGGTTGGACATGGCTTTATATGTCAGGCACAGATCGCCTCTGAACAGGTGGTATGCCACTGAGTAGAGCTGGAGTTTCTTTAACCGGGCAGCATATGGCATCTGTTTGAGCCCTTTGATCCTCTTG
The DNA here is from genome assembly GCF_019279795.1 of Protopterus annectens. Lineage (NCBI taxonomy): Eukaryota > Metazoa > Chordata > Ceratodontiformes > Protopteridae > Protopterus > Protopterus annectens. Next base: position 1,860,148,634 of record NC_056739.1, read on the forward strand.
GTGAGGTACTTTTGGGGTCTTTCCAGTTGCTGCAGGTGTCTGGTAAGGTACATCCCAAAAGGGGCATCATACTCAACTATGGGCCTGATGAGGGATGAGTAAAGAGGCACGATGACGTCCCCTGATCTAGATGTGAATCCCTTCATGATTAGGTGGGCTATATAAAATGTTTTTCTAACCACTTTGGCCACGTGGTTGTCAAATGAGAGATTGCTATCAACTTGGGTCCCCAGGTCCCTAATTACTTCTTCTGTACTTAATGGATTACCACCTATGTGGTAATTTGTGGGCACTTTGTTTTTGCCAAAGTGGATGACTATACACTTTTTGGCATTTAGCTTGAGGCCATGGCTCTGGCACCAGTTGTCTGTTTCTATGAGGCCCTTTTGGAGGATGCTTGTGTCAACTGAAGAGTCGATTATGGTGCCCAGTTTGCAGTCATCTGTGAACTTGGTCAGCCACAGTCCTTCTGTGTTGGCCTGTACCTCCGAGAAATATATACCGAACAAGAGAGGTCCCAGGACTGAGCCTTGTGGGACACCACTTGTAACTGGTTTGGAGTCTGACATGGCTCCAGCAATTCTAACCATGTGGGTTCTGTCCTTGAGCCAGTTTGCAATCCATCTAGTGACATAGGGGTTTATATTTAAGCTGGTGAGCTTATCTATAATGCCCGAGTGGGGTATTATATCGAAGGCTTTGCGAGGTCCAGGTAGGCTGTGTGGACCACCTTCCCTCGTCAATGGCCTTGGTGACTGTTTCAAAGAAATCAACCAGGTTTAAGAGGCAGGATCTGCCCTTAACAAAGCCGAACTGGGTAGGATCCAGTGTTTGTAGGTCCCCAATATCTTTATTTTTGAGGTCCATGATGATCCTTTCCATAGCTTTGCAGACCAAGCTAGTCAGGCTTATGGGGCGATAGTTTCCAGGATCCGTTGAGGCACCACCTTTATGGAGAGGGACCACTGTTGCTGTACGCCACTCTTTGGGCACATATCCTGTAGTAAGGCTGAGATTGAACAGTAGTTTTATGTTTGGGTTTAGCTCTTCTTGGAGTTCATGTAGGACGCAGCCTGGGACACCATCTTGTCCCATTGATGCTGTGTTTTTTCTTTGGAGAGGGCAGCTCTTACCTGAGCATCTGAGATTTCAGGGGGGCAGCACTCTGCTGGGATAGATATTTGCCCTTTTGGTGGGGGGGGGGAGTTTGCGCTGAACCTGTCAGCTAGGATGTTGGCAATGTCTGTGGGTTCGGTGTATTTTTTGTAATTTTGGACTAATTCTGAGCATATCTGGGAATTACCACCCAGGTTACTAACATAACTAAAGAAAGCCTTGTGATTATCTTTAGTGTCCTGTGCAATTTTTCTCTTGAAGCTAGCCTTAGACAATTTTATGTGTGCCCGTAGTTTTTTGCTAATACTGATCAGTGATGCCTTCCCTTTTTGGGATTTTGCTCTATCATTTAGTAGCTTCCTCCTTCTATTGTATAGTTTGTTTATGGCTGGGGTCCACCAAACAGGACATCTGCCTTTGGAGGATTGGGTCTTGGTTTTATTTGGGATCGCATGATCCATGCATTCCTGAAGGTGTTCATAGAATGCGTTTATAAAGGATTCTGCGGTCTGGGCCGTATTTTCCAGAGGCCTGGGGGCTTTGAAGGATTCCACCTCAGTTTTGAGGAGTGTGAAATTTGCTTTAGAAAAGTTTTTCACTGTGGTTTTCTGGGCAGGGGCTGGGGTCGGGATGTGAATATCCAGTGAGATTAGTTTATGGTCTGATCTTACCAGTGAGGGATACACTTCTGGTCTGGAGCATAGAGTCCCCATGTTGGTGATGATCAGGTCCAGTATGTTTTCCCCTCTTGTGGGAGTGGTAACAAGTTGTTCCATAGCATTTGAGTTTATAAATTCTAGGAACCTTTGGGCTAGGGTGTTGGAGCTAGAGTAATGCTCCCAGTCTATGTTTGGGTAGTTGAAGTCGCCCAATATAATGGTGTTTGGAGAGACCTTCATATTTTCCAGTGTTCTCATGAAGGCCGAGTGGGGTTCCTGGGTTTGGGATGGTGGTCTGTAGCAGGCTATAAACTGGAAGGCAGTTTTACCCACTGTTAGTTGCACATGGATAGTCTCTGATGCTTTGTGCTTTGCCACCAACCTGGAGGTGTGGGCATCTTTGATGAATATCGATACTCCCCCTCCTTTTGTGGTTCGGTCCAAGTTTGGGGATCTCTCACTCCCTACAGGGCCATAATCCATGCAGGAACATTGCAGGGTTCCTGCGGTCACAACTACACAGTTCCAACCTGTACTCTCTAATGCCTGGAACACAGACTCCATGTGACCATCCAACATCGCAGGCTATGATTTACACAAACCTCAGAATGACATGTCTCCCCACTTGGCCACCAGATTCACTAATAGCCTTGTATCAGACATTGTGGCCCCTGAATGGTGCACAGCAACAGTTATCACACTCCACACAGGTGGCACCACAATGAACCAGAGGGACAATTGCCCTATACGCCTGACTGGACTGTTCTGCAAGGCTATGGGGCACATCATCATGGAAGTCATTCACAGAGACATTGGTGGGCTCCAGACCTTTGATGCCACCCAGGTTGGACTTGTTAGGGCCAGACCATGGTTCCTACACCTGGTGGACTCCTTTGATACAGTTACCAGGGTAGTTGAGGATGGGAAGGGGGTCCACACAGGCTACATTGTCCTCTCATTGGCTTTCAGCACCATTCTCCATTCTGATATTGACAACATACACATCCACCTGCACATCGACCCCTACGTCTCAGGATGTTATGCAAAGTGGCTCACGGACAGGTACCACACAATGAGGGTAGCATACCATAGTACCTACTGTATTTCAGTTACACTTGGCATACCACAGTCCTCAGTCATAGGGCCCCTCATATTCGGTATATGCTTCCCTGAGGTACAGGCTAGCACAGAGGGACTTTCCCTGACTAGGTTTCCAGACAACTGCATAAAAGGCGCTATGATTGATCCACCAGCTGATACAGACTCTCGCCATAAGGGTGTCACTGTGACGGATACCTGATGTTGATAACATGGCCTCAAGCTGCATGACACATGGTGCATAGGTTCATAGGTTCATACTAGGCTATCTGCCCTAGGGCATTTATAAGCCTAGCCAGAATGTGTTTGGCTTTCACCACCCATTTTAAATTTATTTTGCTATGCCCTTTTTTGAGGTTAGTATACTGTGCCTCTGTCTAACAGTGACACAGAAGTGATACCCGGGGTAAACCTACGATCTCCCATCCACTCATCAAGATTCCTTTTGAAGAGAGTCAATGAGGGACTCGGCCTAACCTGGACTGGGATTTTATTCCAGAGTGAAGGGAGCCTCTGGGTTATGAATCTGTCCCTCCAGCATGTCCTATTTATTTCAGTGCTGAGGTTCAAGCCTCTCGAGCACGTAGCTTGATGGGATTTGGATTTTCTAAGGTAGCAGCATGTCCATTAATTCCGGGTTGGACATGGCTTTATACGTCAGGCACAGATCGCCTCTGAACAGGCGGTATGCCACTGAGTAGAGCTGGAGTTTCTTTAACCAGGCAGCATATGGCATCTGTTTGAGCCCTTTTATCCTCTTGGTGAGGTACTTTTGGGGCCTTTCCAGTTGCTGCAGGTGTCTGGTAAGGTACATCCCAAAAGGGGCATTGTACTCAATTATGGGCCTGATGAGGGATGAGTAAAGAGGCACGATGACCTCCCCTGATCTAGATGTGAATCCCTTCATGATTAGGTGGGCTATATAAAATGTTTATCTAACCACTTTGGCCACGTGGTTGTCAAATGAGAGATTGCTTTCAACTTGGGTCCCAAGGTCCCTAATTACTTCTTCTGTACTTAATGGATTAAAACCTATGTGGTAATTTGAGAGCACTTTGTTTTTGCCAAAGGAGATGACTATACACTTTTTGGCATTTAGCTTGAGGCCATGGCTCTGGCACCAGTTGTCTGTTTCTATGAGGCCCTTTTGGAGGATGCTTGTGTCGGCTGGAGAGTTGATTATGGCACCCAGTTTGCAGTCATCTGCGAACTTGGTCAGCCACAGTCCTTCCGTGTTGGCCTGTACCTCTGAGAAATATATACAGAACAAGAGAGGACCCAGGACTTAGCTTTGTGGGACACCACTTGTAACTGGTTTGGAGTCTGACATGGCTCCAGCAATTCTAACCATGTAGGTTCTGTCTTTGAGCCAGTTTGCAATCCATCTAGTGACATAGGGGTTTATATGTAAGCTGGTGAGCTTATCTATAATGCCCGAGTGGGGTATTGTATCGAAGGCTTTTGCAAGGTCCAGGTAGGCTGTGTGGACCACCTTCCCCTCATCAATGGCCTTGGTGACTGTTTCAAAGAAATCAGCCAGGTTTAAGAGGCAGGATCTGCCCTTAACAAAGCCAAACTGGATAGGATCCAGTGTCTGTAGGTCCCCAATATCTTTATTTATGAGGTCCATGAGAACCAGGGAATCCATGCAGAGTGTGTGGGGAACAGTGATTACACACATGGATCCCACAATTGGCTCTGCTCCACTGAGCGACAGTTGGTTACTCAATGTGGTGACGATAGCAGACACTGTTTGCCTCGATTGATGAATGGCCTCTGACAATCGGGCGTGTACCTACCGATGTACCTAGGAACCTATGCACACAGTACCAACATATGCTGATAGGTGCGTGTACTGTTCAGGTGTTGACATTCCTTGTTCCAGTAGCTGTTGTGTGTACAATGGTTGAGGGCTGCCTATGTAGGATTCACACAGTAGACCACCTATACATTACAATTTATAGGTGGTTGTGTGTGTGTGCCATCCATTTTACTGTGTGTGCAGGTGGAGAGGTGTGTCAGTCCGTAAGGGCCTACACTGTCAGAGTATGTGCTATATGTTCCCTCTTTGCCAAGGCATAGGCATATTGGGCACGCCTCCGTCTGACTACTGGGGCTGGCACAGGGTGTTCGTGGTCTCAATCCCTCTGTGCCTGTGATGGCCTTGGCAGTTGCAGTGGGCTGTGAGGGCCTTCACCATTTTGTCCCTGCTGCAGCTGTTTCCACAGGATCATATTATGTAGCATGGCACATACTATGAGGATGTAGGCACACGTGCCTGGAGAATACTGCAAGGCTCCACCAGATATGTCCAAGCAATGGAACTGTGATTTCAGCATCCCGAACACACACTCTATGATGATTCTGGTTTGTGTGTGTGCCTCATTATGGCATTCTTGCATGGGTGTGTGTGCATTTCTGATGGGAGTCATCATCCACAGCTCCAGTGCATAGCCAGCATCCCCCACAAGGTGGCCATGTGGGATGTTCCCCCTGACAAATACCTGATACAGCTGTGAGGCATGCCAGATGTGGGAGACATGGTAGCTTCCAGGGCTGCCAGCACACACATCCATGATAATGCCCTGGGCATTGCACACAACCTGGCAGTTGATGGGTGGTATCCCTTGTGGTTTATGTAGCGCCTACCATGCTCACTGGGTGGTGACTTGATATGTATGTGCGTGCAGTCTATCACACCCAGTACCTCCGGGTAGTGTGCCACATGGTGGAAGAGATGCATATTGCTGGCCAACTCCTCCTGAGTTCGGGGGAAGTATATATGCTCATTAGCATGTGGCAACATGGCATCCAGGAACTGGTGTAGTGCCCTGGATGCTGATGCCTATGAGATCCCCATTATATCTCCAGTTGGCCTTTGAAAGGTACCTGTGGCTAGTATTCGCAAGCTTACACATACCTTCATGTCCACTGGGATGGGTTCCATTCTGTTGTTTCTGGATCTCAGGCGTAGCCAGCACAGCTCAACTATTTGCTGTAAGATGTCCCTGTCCACCCTGTAATGCTCTAGTATCTCCAGATCATGTAGCCCCTGGTAGGTTACCCTTGGTCTGAACACTCTTCTCCTCCTCTGGGGCCTGCGGTGGTTGTCAGCATCATCCTCCACAAGACCGTCAGTCTCTAACACATGGTGATGAATCACAGCTATGGCAGCTCCCAACATGTACATTGTAAAAGTTCCCCGTATGTTTACACCTATGGTGCAGTGTTTGGGAATACACAAGTGTGTGTGGGGTGCTTTCACGCTTTATACTATTGTGCTGTGAACAACGATGATGTCATAGGGTGTGTATGTACGATCATAGCTACAGGGTATCTTATGTGTTTTACGACAGGAACTACTATTGTGGTGCCTTTGGTGTTGATATACATTTGGCTGCCATGGATTACCTCTTGCCCTTCCCTTTACATATCTTAACATTTCACTTCCCATTTTCTGGCATGCATCCAGCAGCCTGCTTTCATTTGTACTTTCCTACACCTGGCTTATCTTGCGTAATGTGTTCTATGGCTGGTCTACTGCAGGTTTGCTTTGCTCTGCTATGACAGTTCTCTTTTCTTCGCAATCCGACACCTCCCCTATCCTGTTTTGCAGGTTTCTACAAACAGACTTGTCAGCTGCCGTCGATTGCCCGCTGTGAGTTAATAGGTGTTAATTGCTCAGTTGTACTCCAATTACCCTACTGTGGCATTTCCTTATTTTCTTCCCCTGACCTTCCTGTTTGACCTATGGTGTGCGGTGCGTGCGTCCACTTACCGGATTTCGGGCACGTTTTCCTCCCCGTACAAATGCACTTTCGGGCACCATATGTGTTCTCAGCTAAACGATGCTATACCTACCTCCCCACCCCTGTCCTGCGGCTTTGCTTAGCAATGGCCAGGCCAGATTTGCATTGCTCCAATGTGCTTACAGCTATGGTGGCACACCCCACTGCTGATGTCATGTATACCTCTAAGCCACTCCTCAGTGTTGTAGCGCTGCGCCGTATGGTACATCCTTAGTCCAGCGGGACATTTGCGCTTCACTATTACCTGCCTCATTTGCATGGCATTGACTACTAATTCCTAATTACCGTGCCGAACACTGTCACAGACCCTTAGCAACCCTTGCAGCTTGGTTGTGGTATACCATGCATACCATCGAGTATTATGGTGAAATCATGATTTGTATTACATTGCGATTTTATGACATTTGTATATATTTTCTTTGTGTTCCCGTTTGCGCACACATGCCCTGCGGTTGTACTTTGCGTTACTATGGACATGACATTAAATGTTGTTTTTTAGGTGTTGTGCATCTTTTCTTATGCCATTGGCTGTATATTTAGCCATTGGCATATGTTAACTTTGTAATACATGAGTCTGGTCTGCTTTCATAGCTCCGATGGTCTGTTTGAAAAAATGTAAACTGTGTTTTTTGGTTTACATTTCTGTGGGCTTACGCTACGCCTGCACCACTTCACGAATTGCTATGTACCTTCATTTGCATGGTGCGGCACTGCGCATGTAGCGATTAGCGTACCTAAGCCGAGGGCTGCGCAGATCTGGCGTATGCCGGTAGTGCACATGGAACTGGATCGTACCTGAATCACACTGCGGCCATGTTTGGCATTATACTGCCTATGCTATGCCTGCGCCTGACACAAGCTTCACGAATCCCGGGGACAATTTATATAATTAGTAGGTAATTACCTACTTAAAAAATTAATTGACTATTATATTTTAAAAACGTAGTATTACATTATATAACCAGCATTTAACAATACTTCATAGTATAATTATAAGCTTCACAATATATATCAACTATCCTAAATAAATAATCATTCATGAACCATATAAAAATGCAATGCTGGCTGTGTGTTGAACGATACACCAAGTGGTTCATTTATAACAAATCAGGAAGGGGTAATAAATCCTATTATCAGAAGCCAAAGGACAGTAAGTCAGAATATGATTCACAGTGAAGACATTTTAAATGGATGCTTAGCCCCTCCAGTTAACCCTTTCTGTTTAGAAGAAAGAGTTGTTTGCGAAGAAATGAGCAATAACATTATAAACATTCAAGAATGTTTTCGTATTTTTGAAAATTACTTTTTGGCGCTAAAACGTCTTCAGTGTGATAATCTATTTTTTGAAAATAATTTAAAAGTTAAACAAGTACCAAAGGGTCTAAGAAAAAAAATCTACCAGCTGGGAAAGATCTACCCAAAGATTTTATGGAGAAGTGGCTTGAAATCAATCAGAAGGCGGGGCTCCAGTATATGGAAGTGCTCCGTGAAGCTAATAACAATAGGATAGCAGATGTAACCCGAGACGGTTAAAGTTAATGATGCCACAATCAAAGAAAATACTTCAGTAAAGAATTTCAATAGCAAAATGTCTATTATACAAGAAAATTTATTGTAGCTCAATGAAGAACTAAGCAAGAGAAAAACAAAAAAGTTTATTAGAGACCATAATGAGTATGCTGGGGGCATGGCATCAGTGTTTTCTTCATCCTGACACAGCTTTATTTTTTTGGGTTTGTTCTACAAGTTATTAGCTTGCTGCTATTTTGAGGATAATACTGAATACTGTAATTTACTTGAAAGGAATACCAGTACATAGGTTCATAGTTGATGATTAGGCCAATGACCTCAGGGAGCCTTTTTAAGCCTAGCCATGCTTCCCAAATGGGTCTGACAAGTTTTGGCACCCTAGGGTTATTTAAGGGGTATATGTAGGCTTGGACATGGATAATCAAAAAATTACAGGCTGCCTCTGTCTAATAAAGACATAGGTGCCAGATCAGGAGTGAATTTTTGATTCCCCATCTACTGGTACAAATTACGCTTGAATTGGGTTAGTGGAAAACCCTGCTTTACATGGATGGGAAGCCTGTTCCAGAGAAGGGGTAATCCCTGAGACATATAGCTGTCCCTCCAACATGTCCTATTTATGTTGCACATGAGGTTTAGGACCCTGGATTGAGTAAGTTTGATATTGTTTGTTTTGTGGATGTGAAACAGTCACATCAGACTGGGTTCAGAGAATGTTTTGTAGGCCAGACATTGATACTCTCTCAACAGTCTACAGAAGACTAAGTTCATTGATAGGGCTTTGAAGTGGTCAACATGGACTTGTTGTTTATGCCCTGACTTTTTTTTTTATTGGGGGGAACATCTGTGGATTTTCCAGTTGTTCCATATGCTTAGATACATACCAAGGGTGTTGTTGTATTCAGTGATGGCCTAATGAGGGTTGAGTACTGTAGAACAATGACATCCCTGGACCTAGATGGCATTCCTTTGCTTATAAGTTGCGCAACATAGAATTATTTCCTTACTGTCATAGACACATTTTGTGAGGGTGTCACCTGAAATTAGGAAATTCACCTTAGAATAATTCTTAAAAGTACCAGACTTTGCTGGGATCCAAAATGTTATTTTTATTTATTTTATTTTTATTTCAAGGAAGACATCTTTATGGTTTAACCTGACTACTGAGGACATTAGATGGGGGGGTCAACATTCTTAACAAGTTATGAGGACCAGGTCAAGGATGTTAGCACCCATAGTGGGTGTATGGACTAGCTTGTTCAGTATATTTGTGTTTACAAAATCTAGGAATCTCAGGACCTGCATGTTTGGGATCATGTGCGATTTTCAGTTTATAGCGGTGTAGTTGAAGTCACCCATGAATATGGTGTTGAGCTGAACAGGGAATGTCTCAAGTACATCTGTGTATGTATTATGGGTTTCCTGGGTCATGGAACGGGACTTAACGCTCTCAAGGATATGGTATGGGACTTTGCTTATGGCAGTCTGTATGATGAGAAGATCAAGTGTATTATACTGTTTGACCAGCCTTGAAGTGTGGTTATTTTTTTTTTTTTGAGACACTTCCACTTTTTGCCCCTTACTGCACAGTAGTTGGTCTAAATGTGTGGAAGGCATTGTATCCCTGCACAACTGGGGTACTTTCCATGGCTTTAAACCACATCACAGTAACTGCTCAGATGTCTAAATTCTACATGGTAAAGAGAGCTTCAGGAGAGAGTGTAGTTTCTTGTTAAGACTCCTTGCACTGAGCAGTAACACCTTTAGATTTTCTTGGTTGGTTTTACTATGTAAGAAGGTTTATCAGGTTGGCAATATCTAAAAATACGCACTGTGGGGGTGGCCAAGATTTGAGGCAATATCCAAAAGCCTAAAGGAAACAGTGCAGACCATCCCTGTCAAAGCAACATAATCTGTCAACTGTATCTTCACAGCTGATAAATATTATACCTACTTTGAATGACACTAAAAAAATTAAGCTAATTAAAGTACATGTTGTGGTATTGTACCTGGAAAAGCTAGAATGTTGTTCAATGTTAGGCTCATACCAGTCTGGGACACATGATAACAGAGGTCCATCATGTCTCTCTTCATACAGTTCAGGGAGGTATGTCTCAAATGATTCATCCTTATACTTGTGGTTCAATGACCTGAATGAGTGCTTGAGCTGCTGTATCCTGGCCCCTGGCCTGGTCAGTGACTCTCACTTACTTCGTCTGGTGAGTGGACACCTGTATGTCAAAAAGTGGAGTTTTCTACAACCAAAATATTGGGTTGTGAGGTGGCTTGCCTTATGGGCTCAGAAGTTGAGACACCGTGAGATGTGGCATTATTTGCATTGTGGTTTTGCTTTGATAGAGTGCTTATGACATTGCTGAGGATACTTAGAGTAAGTACAATGTTTAGGAGGTCATTGGGGTATAGGAAAATATAATTTATGAGCTGCAGCATATGTGGGTCTTTGTGTCGGATCTGTACTATGATGGTTGATGTTGTGTGTGGGTTTCTGACAATCAATTTGGTATTATAAGTGCTTATTTGTTTAGGAATTAGATGGTTGTCAGTACATATTAGACAATTGCTACATTGCCTCAGGATATGCATATCTACTAAACTGGCTGCTGAAATAGCAGGAAAGTGCATGTCCATGGTTGTAGATTTTTATTAGGTCATCTACAAGGGGATGTTATAAGAGGGGGTTACAGCTGGGTAGCTTGGTTAAGAATGAAGACTATGACTAAACTGTTATGGTTCTTCTCAGCTCACAAACTAGTTGCTTTTTGTACAACTAAGTACTGAGCAGAAATGTAAAGGTAGTATTATAGGAACATTTCAATTCTAAGTGTTTGCATCAATACAAGGCACTGCTAACCACTGCAGAGCAAAGCCAAGCCCTGTGCAAACTTGATACCTTTATATATGCTTAGAAAACCAGTAAACAAGCAAAATAACCCTCTGGCCAATTACAATAAGCATACTCTAAGGTTTCCTCTGTGATCTTCAGCACAGAATGATCTCAGGCTACTCTCCACTGTCACTAGAATGCAGACCTAACCTCTCTAACTTTAAATCACTGAAAGAACCTGTAAGTATAATAAATAATCACAGTCCCTGTCACTTCAATTATGAATTCCAATTCCAGTAGGGTATAAAAAGTTATTTATTCAGCTAGCAAAAGTTAGCGCTTTCACCAAAAAGGCTTTCTCAATAACTTTTTATACCCTACTGGAATTGGAATTCGTAATTGAAGTGACAGAGACTGTGGATATTTCAGGCTGTTGTCTCTACCTGCATGTGGACACTTTATATGTTATCAGTATTTTTATACTTGGATGCAGGAGAGTTAATCCCTTTATTGGTTTGCTGTGCTTTGATTTGTTATAATAAATAATCAACTTAAAACAGTAATTCATGCTAAAATTGCAGGAAATAATCAAATTATACAGTAACTCAAGCAACAAACAAGTAAAATAGGCAGTAGTGCTGCAAAATGTTGTAAAGCACACTTTGCTACTTCTCTCACCAGAAACAAAAGACTAAAACTAGTATCAAGCTGCCTCCTCAGAATTAGTATTAACCCAGGTGTTTCTGGACTTAGGATACTTGGTATTGTCTTCTCTTAGTAAATATCTTGGATAGAACCTACTGCAGTTTGTTGCAACAGAAAGCCAAGCTACAAAAAAATAAAAACTAAAACAAAAAAAGGCCCTAAAGAATGAATACTACAGACCATTCAGTTACGTCCCACACACTGCCCTATTAGACTATTAGAGACCAACAAGACATCCCTCTAGTACTGCTCTCGTCAGAAGCAAAACAGTAGCATTAATAGCAATCTGGTTCGTAAGAAGCAATTTTCAGGCTTTCTGATGATGTCATCTCTACACGTGCTAGGAAATAATGCCCCTATGCCCCTTCACTCACCGGGAGTAAAACAGAAGCACTATTATCTCTAGATGATTCCTGACTAACATTTTCTAGGCTCACCAGAGATTGTCAGCTTAGTGCCAGATGTTACAGATCTTAAAAGTAAGATGGAAAAAGGATTAATATTCAATGAGATTTTCAGTTTGCACTAAGTGAGTAGGATGGCATGAAGCAAAAGATAACTTTACAATTCTAAGGGGAAGACCTTCCAATTTGATCTCTCAGTGTCTGATATGAATGAGCAGATGAGATGAGACTGCGAGGAGTGTCCAAAGTCAAATTTATACTAGGGAATGGCAGCTGAAACACCACCAGGTTTAAAAAGACAATAGGGTTGGGGCAGGTGGTTAGGAAAAAAATCAAATGAAGTCAGACAACGGTAGAGTCACACAGAACTTCAGCTAAATAATAATACAGCTAAATAAGAAATCCTGTTTTCAGCTCTACCTACTAATTAGCTAGGTTAGATTTATTTTCAGTCTGAAAGCAATTATTTCCTAATTGACTACAGTCAAGAGCTATTAATAAAGCTGAAGCAACACTTTATTCTAGTGCTATGAAACTTGAACTGAGAGGAGTGATTTTGCTTATTCCTATAGCATGGAAGTATTTGCATGTGTATATTTCAGTTTACTATTAAAAATACGAAATTCAAAATAATTTTGTACTTAAATGTTGACAATTAATGTTGAAACTGCATATTAACAACTGTTCAGTTAGTCGTAAATCTGCAGTAATTGCCGAAAATGTCGAATTTGACATTTGACGGCAATTAACGACAATACCACCCTTGCCGTAAATCCCAACCGCCTACAACTAACATCCTGTTCATGCAGTGGTGGCAAGCCCTCCTGCACCCCCCACCCCTAACTACATATTCCAACTGCGAGATTGCACTACAGTGAGGAAAAGGATGTATTTCCCTAACCGCACTGTGTCACGATCTCTGTACATCTCTTCGAACATTTATATTTGTGATTGCACAGGACATTCACAAATATAACGTTTGAACATTTGGAATGTACTCATATGAAGTATTTTAACTTCTGTAGTTCGAATAATTCATAACCGTACATTCCGAAGTTGAGATATTAATAGCAAACTGTATATTTCTATTAGGTGAGTTTTTAAGTACTTTTTAAATGTGTTATAATCAGTTTATTTTCTAATTTCTTGGGTAAGGTGATTCTAGTCTGCTGGTACTTGTTTGCTAGTGTACGTTTTGCCTCGAACACTGGGGAGTATCAGTCTGTGTAGGCTGAGGGAAGTATTGGACCCTGTTCATAAGTAGGAGGGGCTTATTATACTTGGAAGTTTGATCTTTAGGGATGGGCAGTGTCTTTTATATAGAGGTTTAAAGACTAGCATAGACAGGAGCAGAGTGGCTCTTGCTGGAATTTAGCATAGGTGTTTTAGGATAGGGTCTACTTTAATAAAATGACATGGGCACCCAAGCTGAAACCCCCAACAGACGTCTTTGCTGAAGACATATTATCCTTTCTGAGGAAACAGATGACAGTTCTGCTACTAGTGCCCTTACCTACAATGGTCAGTGGTAATTTCAGCACATGATTGTCACATCTTATCTTTCGTTGTACAAATGTGGCACAAATTGAAAAATGAGTCATTGCGGTTGATGTAGTTACTATTTAACTTGATAAGGATTCTCTGAACAGATGTATAATAACCTCAGACCTATTTATATGTACTTTATATCCCATGCAATGTCATGAAATGCTACAATATTTAGTTGAGCCTCACTTTCTTTTAAGTATTAGCTGAAGTTATTCTCACTGTATGATCTGGCAACATGTTTTTATGCATGAGAATTACCTTACTGTTCTTTGTAACATATATATATATATATATATATATATATATATATATATATATATATATATATATATATATATATATATATATATATATATATATATATATATATATATATATATATATATATATATATATATATATATATATTCTGATTTTTAAATTTATACTTTTGTTGCATTGTATTGTGGATAATTGTGTTACTAGATTTGCAATAATAATAATAAAATGGATGAATCATGTGTTTAATGGAGTTTTATCATATCAAGAAGACAGAGAAATGCAATCATCTTGATAACTTCCATGTTTTGAAAATGATGGTTTCTAGGGACATGAATGAAAAAAAGGTGGTTAGTTGTAGTCAGCTCCATTCAATACTCTCTGGCAATGTCCCTATTCCAAACCTGATTAACCACTATCATTTACCCTTCTCTTACCTCACTATCCTTAACCGCTTTTTAACAAGGCGCCTCGCCTTTGTAACTGACCTATGTTTTTTTTAATATGCTGCTATTGTTTTTTTTTCCCAAGATGTGATGTATCTTTATATTGTATTTAGAACTCAACTATCTTCCTTTTTTTGCATTAACAATGTTCATATGTCTGTTATGTACCTGGAGCTTTTCTCCCTGGGCCTCCGCTGAAAATGGACATGTATCCAGTCGGACTCTCCCGGTTAACAAATGTAAAATAAATAAATAAATAAATAAATAAATTTGGTTTCCTGAAAATTCTGCCATACAAAAATGATTTAAAAAACTCTTGTGGACAATTGAAAGGATTAAAATGTTTTCTGGTTAGACGCATATAATTCTTGCATTATGTAAAATATAACACTGGAAGAACACAACTGGTAAACTATGAAAAATGAAAAACAACACTAAATAAGGTTTTTGAAATGATTATCACTCAACATTTCCATGCATTTAATAAATCAGCATTAAGACTCTGAGGTACTGTTAATGTTTTTTCTTGCATCAGTTATATGTTTTATTCCATGCATCACAATGAATATTACATTTTCTTTCACTTATTGCAGAAGGTAGGATTCAAACTTGGGAACCACATAATGAAATTGCTCCACTGACCTTGTGCCCCAGCACTGCGTAATTACCACTAGCTGGGATTAAGTCATGTCTCAAAACACCAGTGAAGCATGCATTTATCTTAAAAATAGGTCAGAACAGTCCTCCTTCATTCATTATCCCTTATTCAGTGACTATCACAAATTCATTAACAGGGGAACCAGATGACATTACCATTGGTGCCAGTGATATTGCTTTACAAGAGGGCAGTTTCTCTATCGAGAAATGCTAAGAAAAAGGGTCTTTGTTCAATGATTTAGCTGACTGGCAAGCATACGCCATGGGTACATTACAGTGACTCTTAGCTGGAGTCAAGAAATATGAGACGATTTCCGAATAGGCCAAAGCGAAGTTCCTTGCACCTAACTAAGTGCAGTATTCTTAATTTACACTTTGGGAATTGCTCAGGGTCATTTTGCTCCACTGAGTTAAATATGATATGTATGGTGTGTGCGTGAGTCTCAGTGTAGTGTGTCAGTGGGGAGAATGGGTATTAGTTGCAAAAAACATCTTAAACAGTTTTTAGTTTCCTTGAGATAAAGGTAATTTACTTAAATACATTTGCTAGCCAAGATAAATATTAAAAACACATTTTCTGAAACTGATTTCATTGTGCTTTTTATAGTCGTATAATACAGTCTGCTGGAGGCAGGAAAACATTTACCATTCAGCAATCAATTCAAACCTTATAATACTTAATTTATATGTGTTCAAGTGGTACAAATGTGAATAAAATTTATTGTGTACTTTTATGATACTGTCATGCAATCCAGACATACACATACATATGTGTGCATATACACACACACACACACACACACACACACACACACACACACACACACACACACACACACACACGCGCACACATAAACACACACACTCACACACTCGCACACACGGGCATGTGCACACACACACACACACACACACACACACACACACACACACACACACACACACAAAACAATTTTGTAAAGAATATTACTGCACAGTAGATCTAAATATATGTAGAGAAATCTTTGTAATCATATCTTGCTCCCAGAAATATTACACTCTGAGTTACACTGGCTATTTTTTATTCCTGTAGATAGTATGGAAGAAAAGTTATATTGGTGGGTCAAAAAGCAAGAAAATCTCACATTAATTCTATTAGTATCCACATTTTTATTATACATTGTTAAGAAAATTACATTTTTTGTGCTCAAAGGTCTGTTATTTCAACTTGATGTTTATGTCTGAGTAAGCTATTCATTATTAGATAGCTTTTGGAGATCTGTGGAATACAGCAATATGCTTTATCCATCAGATACGTTCTGACTATTTTATATCAGCCTCACATATACACTGTTGTCAGTTCAGTAGATAGTAGCACATCTAAAAATTATTAAGATTCACACAACTGACTGAATTATATTGACAATTATAAATCTTGAATGGAATTAACTGCCTAACAAAAACACATTAATTGTGTGAAAACACCAGTAATTCTCAATGGGGCCTTATCATGTAATCAAACATATTTCAGTGATGTATCACATGTCCCTTTACCACCTAATATGAAGATCTGTTAGGCATAATTTTTCAGTGCATGATCTGCATCGTAGGCAATCTTTTTAGACAGTAAATCCATCACCAGTCATTTTTTATGTACCTGTTATAATTTTAGTTTATCTATTATGAGTACAATTTCTATGAAAAAAGAGACATTGTTCCAAAATTAGAAATCTATGTCAGATATAAGAAATATCAATCCAGGGACAAGCAATGCAAAAAGCAGTGACTAGTGTACAATCAAGTCTTTAAGCTAGACAGTTTGCCTCACTCCATTCCCAGGCAGACGTGGAAGGCTCAGATTGATTTCAAAGCCATTTCTCCTCACCACAATGGTCATTCTGACAGAATACAAGTGAATGGGTGATTTTTGCGCTACCATTTTTCTTTTCGCTATGTTTGGTAACTTGCTGTCAAGTGGGTTTAGCATCAAGCATTACTGCACTCTTTCATTTCATGGTGGCACTGCTTGGTAGGTTCACAGGACTGTTTTCTTCCTCTAGATCTTTCCTTTCCTTTTTCACTGCCTGCCAATGTAGAGACCTTTTCAGTGAACTTTTTGCTTCTTTCCTCCCCATTCGTTGCTCACATCCCAACTCCCCCTTTTACCCCCACCCCCAGTCAGCAATTCAAAAAAGAATAAAAAGAAAAAAAAGTTGTACTGTGTTTTGAAGTGTTTCTCCTCTTATTTCCTTACCAGTTTCATCTCTGTCCTTGCTCACTTTTCATGTCCTCACAGGGCCTTGGCTTTACCTTCAGGCTAACCTTTCACTTGGTAATCTCACATCTTCTTTCTGGCCTATTCTTCCCTTGTAGGCTACTCTCCATTTCCTTGCTGTTTGTTCCCTTTCCAACTTCTTAACAGCTTTGGGGACAACCCCCCCTCTTTTGTACTCCTCTTTTTTTTTAATAAAAAAATGTAGAAAAGAAAGGGAAGGCTTTCACTCAGCTTTCGAATTAGTTTGTGGCCGGTCACCTGCATAGTCTACAAGCCCCCACTCATTCCTTGCACTTCCTTCTGCTCTCTTTCCCTTTAAAAAAAAAGAGAGAAAATAGATAAACTTAAGCACATGCACTGTCAGCTGCCTTATAATAATAGCAATAATGACCAAAAATACACTGCATGTGTACTCCTCGCAACCGATCATGCCAATCAAACTCTCTGCTCCACCTCTAACTATGCCCCTTTCCTCCTCTTTTAAAAACTCATCATTCAATTCTCTTTTTATAAGAGAATTACCAGCAATTTTGTAAAAAATTATTTGGCTCAGTAAAACCTTTTCTAGTTTTATAAACCTGTGATTGAAGGTTTAATTCTACCCTATTATTTTCTAAGTCTTTAACAAAAAAAAAGAGCGAGAGAAAATAAAGAAATCAGATAAATTCAACATAAGGTCATTCACATCACAGCTTAGATATGCATATACTAATAATAAAATATAAAATATATATAAATTTTAGTTATAGGTAGAAATTTTATTACACTTGTATAAAATATCAAATTGTAATTTAAGCGGTTTTACTTAGTTGTGCCTACAATTATTAGTTCTCTATTTCTGCATATTTATTTATATTTCTTATATTGAATTAGAACCATTTGTTACGGCTTTTTTCCAGGATTTCAAAGAGAGGTGGAATCTTACTTTGAATGAGACTGTTTTGTTATTTGAAGAGATTTCAGATTTCTGATTCTGCACAGTCAATCCAGAAGAGAACTTCTGCTTAAATAATCAAACCTGAATCGTCCAATGAAACACAGCATCCAACAAAAAGACTAGAAAGTAGACCCAGAGGGAGGGATTCATTTGGGAATGTAATGAACAAATTAGACATTCCAGGTATAGTAGACAAGGGCAAACCCAAGATGGACAAGTAGGCAAGTGCTTAAATGCTTTTACTGATGGTCCCAGTTTGAAAAGAAGGTCTAGGCTCTCTCAGATTATAGACAGGAACAGTAATAACCTCCCTGGCCTAGAACAAAATAATTAAGTTAGGGACTCCATTATTACTACAACATTCTCAGACACCCTCAATAATTTTTCTTTCCTTCTTTTCTCTTCGGTTTCACCCCATGAGTCTGAATCTACTTCATCGGCTAACCACTCCAACCAAGACTACAACAGCATAAATATTATTAAAAAAAGCAAGATGGGATTTTTACCATCACTGCCCACATTTCTTAAGTAGTTAAAGGAGAATGAAGGAAAAAAGATTTTGTATAGATTTCTAACCGTGCTGATGCTGAAGATGTTCACAGGATAGTAGTCAATGATTTAAAGGGGTCTAAAGATCTAGTTGGGGCACTTGCTATTTTGGGAAGATGATAACCCCAGAATTTGAAATAAAGTCATGGACAACCGGGTTGTAGGTTTCATTCACTACATGATAGTAATGTTAGAAAAACACCCTTCATTGTGCACTCCTTTGTGAACTTACTTTCTTTTAGTCCAAGAGGCTCACATTTTAAAGGGAGGAATGTTCTGGTTTCATTATGATCAAAGATTCCGAAAATTAAAAGCCAAAGAAATGCAACTGAAATGGGAAAACAAGCATGCGGTCACTTGGCTTAGTGTTGTGATGGATTCAAGCAAAGCCGGCCTTCCTGAAGATTTCCTCACATTTATGTTTGTGGTAGGCACTCTGCCTTTAAATGTTTTTTTTTTAAAGACAGCAATGCTCCAGTTATTTTCAATCAGTCCAATTCAGAACACAATTTAACTCAGATTCACCTCCAGACAGAGGTAGATACTTATTTTGTTGGTCCAGTAGACCACAATAATTTTGCTGATTCACATAAACTTGCATGGAATAATTCCCCTATCAAAACAGATATTCTCGGGAATCTGTTAAAGGATTCTTCAAATCAGTCAATAGCTGATTTCCTTATTAAGGGTTTCACTGATGGTTTTTCATTAAAATCCAGTACTAAACACACACAGACACCATGTAAAAATCTATCATCATTAAAATGGAAAGAAGGTATTGTTCAGTCTGTCATTCTTAAAGAATGCAAACCAGGCCATAATAAATGGATTTATCAATTTCCACCATTCAATCACTTTGCTAATTTTTCCTTAGGTTTAGTTCCCTAAAAGAAGCCAGGCAAATACCATCTCATCAATCACTTATTACACCCTAAAAGACAATCTATCAAATAATAGCATAGGCAGGAATGATACAACAGTACATTACTCTTCAATTAAGGATGTGATGTCCATCATAAAAGAAGTCACTGTCCCTTGGCTAGCAATGATACAAGAGTACATTACTCTTCAATTATGGATGTGATGTCCATCATAAAAGAAATCACCATCCCTTGGCTAGCAAATGTAGATATTAAGTCAGTTTTTGGCTACTACCTATTTGTCCTCAGGATTGGAAGCTACTAGGAATTTAATTTAATATCATGTATTTTTTAAATACAGTCGTGCAAATGGGGTTCTCAGTGCCTGCTGTGTTTTTGAGCTCTTCAGCTTTGGACTTTTATGGTGCTGGAAAAATAACAATCCTTCTAAACTGGGGTTCAGTACCTGAATGATTGTTTAATAAATGCTGAGGTTGAGACTTCAATTCAAGAAAGCCTGCAGGCTTTTATTGAATCGTCTAATTCATTAGGAGTCCCTTTGGACTAAAAAAACAAAATGGAAGGTCCACACAAAGTTCTTACTTTCCTAGTCATCAGGATTGATACTACCTTTGAATACAGTCAGTCACCTGCAGACAAAATCAAGAAAATATCCTTCCTTCCAACAGGGTAACTATAAGACGAGTCATGGAACTATTAACATGCCTTACTTTTGAAAATATCCTTCCTTCCAACAGGGTAACTATAAGACGAGTCATGGAACTATTAACATGCCTTACTTTTGCATACTGGGCCATTGTCCCAGGTAGCACCTTCACCAAATCAATTGCAGATCTATTAAGAGGAGGCTGACAAAAGCATCATGGAGTCAGGATAAAAAAAATGCTAGAGAGGACCTCAGATTATGGGCTAATTTCCTCAAGGACTTCAGTGGCTCTGCTGTTTGGCAAAACAGCTGGGCAAATAACAAAATCTCTTCAACTTTTAACAGACACCTAAGCTAAATTCGGAAGTGGTGTTTACTTCGATGGTCACTGGTTCTTCAACCTTTGACCTGATAACTGGTCAACTCAAGTAAGGAAAGATATCACATTTTTAGATATTTTCTCAATATGGATTTCCATTCTAATATGGCAAGATCAACTCCATAATACGTGCTTAATTTTCAGATTGATAACAAAAGAGTAGTAGAAGTTTTAACAAAGAAATCCTCCAGAAACTACTAGGTTAATTCTGTATTAAGACTGTTAGTTATTATAATTTCATTCACCACAGAGCATGCTTCTGGAGCCAAAAACATTTTAGCAGATTTACTTTCTCAATTACAGGTCCAGAAATTCAGAGACATGGCTCTGCAGGCAAACATTCTCCCCACTCTGATTCTAAAGGCACTTTAGATGATTGGAAAACCTTAACAGTTTCTTGGTTTTGGAAATCATGATCTGTCAGTACTAAGACAGCATCCACCTCTTCAATTTAACAGTTTATGCCCTTTTTTGAACAGCTGGAAAAACACAAATGCCTTGGTCTTCTGATATCACTCTGGAGTTTTTTTTTCATCATTGCTATGGCTTGGTCATGTCTCCATCATCACTTAAAGTTAACCTGGCAGATTCAAGTTTGTTTTATAAAATAGTTGACATTTCTGACATCATAAAACATTGGATTGTAGCCAGGGTACTTAAAGGATGGAGAATTGAATGAGGTTCACAGCCCAACAAAAGACACCTCATACTCATAGGTATAGCACTTTGCAGGTCCACAATAAAGTTTGACATACTCCATTAGACTCCTACTACAACTATTGTCTATGGACCATATTATTCATTTGGCTATATTTCAACATCTTTAGAGTCTGTGAGCTCATTGGCACTCTAGAGTGGCCTAATGGAATCTTCACCCAGGATTCAGCATTAATATGGATTTCCAGATGTAAAACAGATGAACTGCGTCTCGGTTAACAAATTACCTAACACAAATGCAATGACCCCCCTCAAGTGCCCTTTAGCATGAAGCAGGACTTTCAAGAGCCTCACACATTCCCAAATCTATCACAATTTAGTTTTTGTTTTCTGAGATGTTCACCCTATCACCAATTTGCACTTAATAAAGAAATTTAGAATGGCTTTAAAGCATTTAGGTATATCTGCTCAGGCCTACTCCTCTCACTCTTTATGAATTAGCCAGGCTTCTGGGGCAATCCATGGAAGTCATCAAGAGGCTGGGGAGGTGGTCTTCTAACTTTTATTTGAGTTTTATTCATCAATCCAACATTAATTAATTGTTTAAATTTTCTTTCTTCAGGGTAAAGGGACAATCCTTGTCATTGGCCATTATTATCCTTCTCAAGCTTATTCTGGAGTAGGAATCTTTGAAAATGGAACACACCTTGCTCTAGGTGCTGCGGTAGCATTGTCACCTCATAGCAAGACATCATGTTCGATTCTCAGCTAGAGCGTCTTCTGTGTGGAGGCATGTGTGAATGGGCGTGCCTTCATTGAAGGTTGTGCATCAGGGCTGGTAACTCGGCATGTAAAAATCCACTACCAAACATTAGCGGACCTGAGTTCCGCTGTGGCGACCCCTAACTGGGATAAGCTGAAAGGCACAACAACAATTTTGCTCTAGATCACACCAAACTTAGATGACTTGAAAAAGTGCCCCAGGCTTGAGATGGACTCAGCTTGATTATAACATTCCTATTTATTTACAGCACATTCATTGATTTAATATATTTAATTTATATATTGGAGGAAATGACTTAGATTTCATTCCCAAGAGGGAGGTAATTTACTACATTTTCAGGGAATTAGTGTACATTAAACATTCTTATACTCACAGTAGTTTGGTTAGGAATCATCCACAGATTAAAGTGGAAAGGTGGTCTCATGGAATTGCCTGTTGAGAAAGCTAGAAGATTAGTTAACCACAGATTTTCTAGAGCAGTTCCCTCGTTTAACATATCTGTAGTAGAGCACCGGGACTTGTATAATAAAGACACTGCATGGTTCAACAAGGATGGATTCCATTTGTCTGAGTTTGGCTAGGCTTTATTCAACTTCAATTTATCTTTGCATAACAAGCAACATAAAAAAATGAAACCTTCACCCTAGGCGATGTCAATATTAACCGGCTAGAAATATCCACTAGAAATGCCTCTACTGATATTAAACTTCATAGCTATACTCAGTTAATCTTTGATATTACAAGACCCAATACAAAAGAACATAAAGACTCTATCTTGGATTGGATCTTGATCTCTGACCCATATAAAATTACCACCTCAGGGACTCTCCCAAATAGTTTTATTGGTCACTCTTCAGCATTCATAATACCTAAGCCCAGCTCCATACCAAACTTTCACTAATATAGATACACCAGCGCTCTATCCCCATTTCTCCCCAAACATTTTCAATGACATCCTGGAAAGCTAACTAACTGGAGTCCACTAAAATTTCTCCCACTCGACAAAGCTGTAGTATTCTTTAAATCAACATTTCTTAGCATCCTAAATAGTCTTTCCCACTCCGATTAAAAAGGATCAAGTCAAAACATGCAATTTGGCTCACAAAATCCACAAAGCAAGTAATGTCCTCTCGGGACAAAACCTGGAAAGCCTGGAAAAAAACAAAACATTGTCTAACCTCAATCAATATAAACAACTTTGCAATCGGGCTAAACGCCTAGTTATCAAAAACAAAAAAGAATACTTCCAGGCTATCCAAGATCAACATAAAGTAAATGCCACGAAATTTTGGGGAGCAATCAACTCCCTACACCATCCTGGAACCAACAACAATCCATGTCCTAACCTGGAAAAACACCCTCTGTTATAGTCTCCCTCTTCAACACTTACTTCATTGACGTCACAAAAAATTTCCCACCACCTTCCCACCTATTAAGGTCAACTTACCAGGTACTCAACCTCTGCACTCACCTGAAAATTCTCTACCCTGTTTCACACTAACACCCATTCCCACCTCAACCATCAAAAGACTACTTCATAAACTCAAACCCTGTACCAACACCCCTGATAACTTACCCGCAGAATTCTTACAACTCTCAGCCTCCTCCATGGTATATCCTATCAGCATCCTCCTAAACAAATACATTCAGGAATCCTGCATACCAGATATCTGGAAAAAAGCATTTATCCTACCACTTCACAAAGGCAGCAATAACTCTGACATCACAAATTTCCATCCCATTGCCATTCTCTCCCCAATCTCCAAAATTCAAGAGAAATGTATTCACACTCAGCTCCTCAGTCACCTCTTACAACACCAAATCCTCTCTCCCACTCAACATGGCTTTAGGCCCAGATATAGTGCTAACACTGTCCTCATTTCCTTCCTCAACACAGTAAACAGAGCATGAGATGCTGGTTCCTTAGTCTCAGCATTATTCCTAGATCTATTAAAGGCATTTGACACTATTTCTCAGTCCTTCCTGCTTACTAAACTCACTAATGTCGAGCTATCTCCCCCTACCCTATAATGGTTTACCAACTATCTCAGTAACAGGCAGGAGTCTACTAAATGGCTACACTAATTCTCCCCTTTCATAACTACAAATACAGTGTCCCCCAAGGATCAGTACTGAGACCCTCTTATTCAGCATATTTGTCAATAACTTTCATTCCTGTCTCATCCACAGTACTGTCATCTGATATGCAGATGACTCAGCTATCATCTTCTTCTTTCAGCTTTTCCCAGTTAGGGGTCGCCACACCGCATCACCTGCCCGCTCATGATTGACAGTGGAGTTTTTACAGTGTCGAGTTGCCATCCCGATGCCCAACCTTCCACATAAGGCACACACATGCACACACTCACACCTAGGGCCAATTTTAGAGTATCCAATCCACCTACAGCATGTCTTTGGGATGTGGGAGGAAACCAGAGCACCCAGAGGAAACCCACATGACCACAGGGAGGACATGCAGACTCCACACAGAAGGCACCCCAGCCGAGGATCGAACCGGAGAGCCTCTTGCTGTGAGGTGGCAATGCTAACCACTGCACCACCGTGGCTGCCCTGATGACTCAGCTGTCATCTGCTCTGCTAAATCTGCCCCCGATCTACAGCATCTCAACCAAGAAGCATTTACTTCCACTGAAACCTGGATGTCCCAGAACCATCTCACCCTCAACCTCAATATAAAAAAAATTTTAATATTTACCCCTACAAAATCTAGCTCTGTCAAGTCACTATCTGCCATTCACTCCTAAAATAACACCATCATTGAAGTTGTCCCCAGCACCAAATTACTAGGTGTCATCATTGATGACAAATTAATGTCTGATCTTCACATCTACAATAACATAAAAAAAACATCAAAAACTAAATGCCCTGTATAGGCACAACTATTTTCTTAGTCTCAATGCAAAAAAGAATCTTGTCTCATCCTTCCTGCTTCCAACGCTTCTATATGGCACTCATATACTCAGCAATCTACCATCCTCCTTGAAAACAAAACTAGACTCTTGCTTTAACAAAGTCGCCAAATTTGCCACAAATGCTAAATATTCTACCCATCACTGTTCCTCTCTGCATCAACTAAATTGGCTAGAATCCCAAACTATCTCACATTCTTACAATTAACTACAGCCCATAAGCTTATCTACCACCTAGAAGCCCTCTCTGCCATACTGACCATGTACCATACAAACCGGACCCTTAGGTCCGAAAACAAAATGTTACTATCCATAGAGAAACCCAAGTTCTCAGCTGGTCAAATGCTGTATTCCTATAATGACTCTAAGGCATGGAATAAGCTTCATCCAACACTCAGAACAATCAACAACCTGGCCTCCTTTAAAAAATCCCTCAAATTGTATCTCTTCTCAAAATGGTTATGCTCCTGCTCCCCAACACAGAACCCCAACTCCTCAATTTTCCTCCCAGTGCTATACCTCTAAGTATCACATCATTTCATTCACTCTCCCTACTTATGACTTCCTCTGTCACTTTAACCTATCCTTTCCACCCTCTGCCCTTCTGTCTCCTACTATACTTACATTGTACGTAATCTCCTCACAGCTATGCACCTGCAAATAAATTACTGTCATGTCTTTACTTGAATACTGTTATAGTATTAGGATCTCAAGCAATGTTGAGACACCAGCTTACGGAAATCTTCCCTGAGCAGCATGTGTGAACAATCTTTTATGTGAATGCCAGTGACTGAAAGCATGAATACAAAGCTGCGTGGAAATACAATGCCTGGCTAAAAGGGCATCAGCCAAGATAAGATAGTGCTTATGAATAATTCCTCTCTTTATCAAGGCATAATTATTAATATGAATAAATATTTATATTGAAAATAATTCCTCTAATAATCAAATGTCAGACAACAGATGCAAACTTGACTTCCCAGGGTTTTTTTTAGAATTGTTAGCTCAGCTGCTAGTTAGGAAAAAATAGAATGGAAAGATCACAGCAGCCTGAAACAATGGTCACACACTGACACACACTGATATATTGTAACAGTAGTCTATTAGAAGTTGTATAAAACATGTATTACTCAGTACTTTTCTATTTCTATCAGAACATTCCTAAACTATATGTGTAAAGAATGCAAATAATGTAAAATACCTGATTTGTCAGTCAGTCAGTCACTCAGTAAACCAAGTCAGATACATAATTAGTCAAGTCAGTCAATCAGCCAAAGTAGTTAGTCAAGGAATAATAAAAACTGTACTGCCCCTGGGATGTCTTGCTTTGCTGATCATTTATTTTTCTTGTTCTTCTAACTGCCTGTATTTTTTCTTCATAGGTGCAGTGCTTGTAGATACGTTTACAGTTTTGGTGCTGAAACCCAGGACGAAGCAAAGCAGAAAATGCAGAGGTTGGAAAGCTGAAGTAAAGTTGAAATATTGCAGAATGGTCTTGGCTTTTAAAAGTCAGTGGGTGAAGGAAGAACCAAAATCCTCAAGGTTGGATCAGGTCTCCTCCATGGAGTCTCATCCACAGGAAAAGGAAGGTGGAATTAAAAGCTACACAGCTAACTTTCCAGAGAGATTTCCACACTGCCAAAATAGGGTGAGACTCTAGTCTTTCTGTTGTTTGTAGAATGCACTAAAGCTTTGTTCTCCTATAGTTACATGTGTAATCTGTAATTTATGAGGCATGCAGTTAAAGGAATTTGCATGATAATAGGATTTTTAAATGTGGTAGGCTAAGGCATCACAGAAGTTACTGCAACCAGAAACTATTAGACTAGCAAAACTGAATTTTAAAAGTAACAGTATTAGAGATTTAAACCAGGATTTTATACCAGAAAAAGTACCTGTAGCCAGATCTAGAAACAGATATTTATTAAGATTTACTAAACCATATCAAGAAAAAAAGTCTAAAGAAAAATTTAAAAGTGTTACTGAGGAAAGGTCCCAAGAAAAATCTGACAGTTTTGTTTCATTCTCTGAAGGAAGAGAGATTTCAGATTCTAAAAATACCTCAGATAAAGTTAAGGCATCAAGGTTAATTTTATATCCTACTTTTGACCAGATTTGAAGAAGTTATAAACCAAGAAGATAATGAAGATAGTGAGAATTTACAAACAAGAGATCTAAAATTTTTATTAGATATTATTCATGAATGGGTCAGTCAAAAGCAACAAATGTTAAGGGAAAAAAGACGTCTTATTTATAAACTGCCTTCTTTGATTTATTAGTTTACAGAATAGGGAAAACAAATCAAAATAAAAGAGATTTTGTTAAAAAAACATTCATTCCAGCTCACTTACAACAGTTTTTGTGTACATTAGAACAACACAGGACTATAGAAGCTTTGTAAAGAAAATGTTTCCATTTACAAGAAAGTGTAAAAGGATCAGACAGGCAAGTAAAAGAGACAGAAGATGAACTAGCAGCTGTACATAGAAAAAAAACACTAATGCCACATGCTCAAATTTGGATAAGAAACCACTTAGATACATATTTAATAGAAGAACAATATACTTGCAAGGGTTGGGAGAAAAAATCTCTCAAGCTCAAGTCTCCATGTAGAAACAAAGATAGGGGAAGACACCTTACAGCATGTCTGGGTATCAGGTCCTCATCTAAAAAAACATCATTGGAAAAGATATATTAAAATAAAGAGGTTACATTGTAGATTTGTGTAACAGAGAATTGATTAAGGGACCATTAAATGAAGTATTAGTCATCTCTGAAGCATTATGCAAATACAGTGTCAAAGACACAGGACAGTGATTTAGTTGAGTTATTAAAAACACCAAAGCAAGAGTTGGCTCAGCTAATTTATTGTTATCAGGATATTTTTGCCAAACATAGGAATGATTGTGGACAAGTCCCTGACTTTAATCTTAAAGTAAGAGACAGTCCCAAGAAACCTATAAACCAATATCCAGTAAAGAAAGAGGCAGAACAGGCAATACTGAATACTGTGAAAGCTTTAGAAGCTCAAGGGGTAGTGAGAAAAGTTAATTCACCAGCTAACAGTCCATACTGGCCTGTACAGAAGCCGGAAGGAAGTTATCTTCTTATTGTTGATTACAGAGAACTTAATAAGGTGATACCCTATTCTTTGCCAATAGTAGGAAGCATGCCTAATCTTATTGCTCAGATTCAGGAAAAAAATGAAACATTTCTCCACATTAGATGTGAGTAATGCTTTCTAGAGTATTACTCTAGATAAAGACTCACAATAGAAATTTGCTTTCACTTTTGAAAGCCAACAATATACTTGGATAAGAATGCTTCAGGGCTTTCATAATGCTCCAACAGTTTTTAATTACGTAATGTGGGAAATACTAAAACCATTGGAATGTAGACCTTCTATTATTCAATACATGGATGACATACTTGTAGGAACAGAAACTGAAAAGCAGCACTTAAATGCATTAACAGAAATTTTCCAAGCAATAAGACAATCCGATTAAAACTGAACCCTAAAAAGAGTCAGTTTATGAAAGATTAGGTTACTTTCTTGGGTGTCATGGTATCAGCAGGACAAAGAAGCATTAGAGAAGACAAAAAGCATTTAATCAGACAGTTACCAATTCCAGTTACTGTCACAGGGTTAAGTCAAGCCTTAGGAATATTTTGATTCTCAAGGGAATGGATACGAGATTATGCAGGAAAAGCAAAACCCTTGACTAATATGCTTAAAGGAAACAAAAAGGGAGATGAACTTCTCAATTGGAATGATGAGTCACTAGCAGCTTTCTCAAAGGTCAAAGAAGAACTCATTGCTGCACCTGCTTTGGGTGTCCCAGAAAAAGATAAAGAGTTCATCATACAGTTTAGACACAATGGTCTATGATAGCCATAATGTTGCAAAAAAGAGGATCTCAATATCAGGTTTTGGGTTATTATTCCCAAGCTATGAGTCCAGTTGAGAAAGGAATGAGAGAATGTGAGAAGCAAGCCATCATAGCAGAATGGTGTACTGAAGAAATATACCATATGATTCAGGGCTCTCTAATTGTGCTACAGACCAAACATACTCCAGTGAAATACATCTTCTTCTTTCAGCTACTCCCATCAGGGGTCACCACAGCAGATCAACTGTTTCCATTTCTTCCTGTCCTCTGCATCTTGCTCTGTCACACCAACCACCTGCATGTCCTCTCTCACCACATCCATAAACCTTATCTTAGGCCTTCCTCCTTTCCTGTTACCTGGCAGCTTCATCCTTAGCATCTTTTTCCCAATATACTCTGCATCCCTCCTCAGCACATGTCCAAACCAACGTAATCTTGCCTCTCTGGCTTTGTCTGCAAACCTTCCAACCTGGGCTGACCCTCTAATATACTTATTCTTAATCCTGTCCTTCCTCGTCACACCCAGTGCAAATCTTAACATCTTCAACTCTGCCACGTCAAGCTCTGACTCCTGCCTTTATGTCAATGCCACTGTGTCCAACCCATATAACATAGCTGGTCTCACTACCCTTTTGTAGACCTTCCCTTTCACTCTTACTGGTACTCGTCTGTTGCAAATCAATCCTGACACTCTTCTCCACCCACTTCAACCTGCCTGTACTCTCTTCTTCACCTCTCTTCCACACTCACCATTACTCTGAACTGTTGATCCCAAGTATTTAAACTCATCCACCTTCTCCACCTCTACTCCCTGCATCCTCACCATTCCACTATCCTCTGTCTCATTCACACACATATATTCTGCCTTAGCCCTGCTGACCTTCATTCCTCTTCTCTCTAGAGCATATATCCACCTCTCCAGGGTCTCCTCCACCTGTTCCCCTACTCTCACTACAGATCACAATGTCATCTGCAAACATCATAGTCCATGGGGACTCCTGCCTGAGCTCATCTGTCAACCTATCCATCACCATCACGAATAAGAAAGGGCTCAGAGCTGATCCTTTATGTAATTCCACCTCCACCTTAAACGCGTCCGTCACTCCCACTGCAGACCTCACTGCTGTCACACTATCCTTGTACATATCCTGTACCACTCTTACATACTTCTCTGACACTCCCGACTTCCTCATACAATACCATAACTCCTCTCTAGGCACCTTGTCATATGCTTTCTCTAAATCCACAAATACACAATGCAACTCCTTCTGGCATTCTCTGTACTTCTCCATCAACACTCTCAAAGCAAACATCACATCTGTACTGCTCTTTCCTGACATGAAACCATACTGCTGATCACTAATCACCACCTTCCTTCTTAACCTAGCTTCCACTACTCTTTCCCATAACTTCATGCTGTGACTGATCAGTTTAATCCCTCTGTAGTTAATACAGCTCTGCACTTCACCTTTATTCTTAAAAATTGGTACCAAAACACTTTTTCTCTATTCCTCAGGTATCTTCTCACTTTCCAAGATTTAATTAAACAATCTAGTTAAAAACTCCACTGCCATTTCACCTAAACACCTCCATGCTTCCACAAGTATGTCATCTGGACCAACAGCCTTTCCGTTCTTCATCCTCTTCATGGCTATCCTTACTTCCTCTTGGCTAATCCACTGCACTTCATGATTCATTATCCACACATCATCCAACCTTCTCTCCCTCTCATTCTTTTCATTCATCAGCCCCTCACAGTACTCTTTCTATCTACTCAACACACTCTCCTCACTTGTGAGTATGTTTCCCTCATTATCCTTTATCACCCTTACCTGCTGCACATCTTTACTAGCTCGGTCCCTCTGTCTAGCCAATTGGTAGAGGTCCTTTTCTCCCTCCTTTGTGTCCAACCTTTTATACAACTTGTCATACACCTTATCCTTAGCCTTCGCCACCTCTCTCTTTGCCATGCACCTCATCTCCTTATACTCTTGTATACTTTCTTCTTCTCTCTGACAATCCTACTTCTTCTTCGCCAACCTCTTTCTCTGTATACTCCATCCTGTACTTCATTCCAACACCAGATCTCCTTGTCCTCCATCCTCTTTCCAGATGTCACACCAAGCACCTTTCTAGCCATCTCTCTTACTAGCTCTGCTGTAGTTACCCAGCTATTCGGTAACTCTTTACTGCCACTGAGTGCCTGTCTTAACTCTTCCCTGAACATCACCTCACAATTACCATTTTTCAATTTCCACCATTTGATCCTTGGTCATCCTCCTCTTCTTGATCACCGATGTCATCCTACAAACCACCATCCTATGCTGCCTAACTACACTTTCCCCTGCCAACACTTTACAGTCTCCAATCTCCTTCAGACTGGCCCTTCTACATAAGATATAATCCACCTGTGTGAATCTTTCTCCACTCTTGTATGTCACCCTTTGCTCCTCCCTCTTGTTAAAATGCATATTCAAGACAGCCATGTCCATCCTTTTCGCAAAATCCACTACCATCTGATCTTCTGCATTCCTTTGCTTAACACCATACCTACCCATCACTTCCTCGTTCCCTCTGTTCCCTTCATCAACATGCCCATTGAAATCTGCTCCAATCACCAGTCTCTCACCCTTGGGTACAGTCATCAACACTTCATCCAACTCACTCCAAAGTATTTCTTACTCATCCATTGCACACCCAACTTGTGGAGCATATGCACTAACAACATTCATCATTAAACCATTAATTTCCAGCTTCATAAACATCACTCTATCCAACACTGTTTTCATTTCCAAAACACTCTTAGCATACTTTTCCTTCAGGATAATGCCTACACCATTTCTCCTCCCATCCACACCATGATAAAACAATTTGAACTAGCCTCCAATACACCTAGCCTTGCTCCCCTACCATCTCGTCTCTTGCACACACAATATACCAACCTTCCTTTGGTCCATCATATCAGCTAGCTCTCTCCCTATACCAGTCATACTGCCAGCATTCAAAGTTCTGACCCTCACTATCACAGTTCTAGCCTTTATCTGCCTTTGGCCATGCCTTCTGCCTCTTCTCCTCCTTCGGCCAACAATAGCCCAATTTCCGCCAGCACCCTGTTGGCCAACAGTACTGGTGGCGGTCATTGTTAACCCAGGCCTCGACCGATCCAGTATGTATATGTGTACTTTTGTCTGCCTATATGATTTGGCAAAATTTTACGCCAGATGCCCTTCCTGATGCAACCATTCCCATTTATCCGGGCTTGGGACCGGCACAAAGAAATGCACTGGCTTGTGCATCCCCAGTGGCTGGGTTTGTTAGAAGGAAATCCAAAGGGCATGAATAATGCATGACTTGGTAGAATCACTGTTTGCAAGTCAGGAAGGTGGAATCAGAGTAGAAATGCATCGGATTAAGTTTTTAGCAGAACAGTTTAATTACCAAGGAGAATCTCATGAGTGTCCTGATTGGAAAATGAAGAAGAACACTTAAGGGTGGGCACCCAAATTATTGAAGGAGCGTCAGAATTGTATACAGATGGATCCAGATTCTGGAGCACTGACAGAGGGTGTTTTTTGACAGGATGGGCAATATACAATGCAGAGACCAAAGAACACAAGAAGAGTAGTCTCCCAGGAATGCTCAGCACAAAGAGCCAAACTAGAAGCAGTTAAACAAGCCTTGTTAGTGCCCAGACCTGTAAACATTTATACAGACAGTGAATATGTAGTCCGAGTCTTAACATCATTGCTTCCCATATGAGAAAGTAGAGGTTTGATTACAGCTGATGGTAAACCAAAAGACATCAGGAAGTGTTGACAGAAATTTGGAGTTTGATAAAAGATGATAATCCTTCTACAGTGAGTATAAATAAGGTCAAAGCTCACGCCAAAAATGAGGTATATAGTCAGGTTAATAAAAAAGTAGATCAGCTAGCAAAAGAAGGGGCCCTTAACTCCAAAGAAATTTATCCAATACAAAATGTTCTTCAATACTGGGCATGGAAAGCAAATGACATGGAAGAAAAACAAATAAGGGAAACGGTACAAAATATTTTGAATAAGTGCCAAATACAAATGGTCTTACCTCTAAATCCTTTACTTTACATTGTACAGGTTACTTTTGTAGAGACTAGTGTACAGAGTATGAACATAGAATGAAAAGTGAGATAAGTAAAATTACCCAAATCCAGTTTGATGGGATCATCATAACACCTACTGTATGTGGATGAACAGTGACAGGAATAGATGAAATGAAACTGTTATGGGGTCCTGAATTTGAACAGGGTTCTCAAATGATCTTAAATGCAAAAACAAACAAAGATAATTAGCAGTTAGGAAGCTTAGTAAAAATTCTAAGAGAACAGCCAGACATCATTAAGAAAGAGAAAATCAAAGAATTTGAAATAATACAAAGAAGTGAATGGAAATGGGTTAGAGTTCCAGAACCTTGGTTGGTACCAGGATAATTCAAAAAAGGTCCTTTACACAGGGTACAGACAATTGAGCCTGAAAAAAGGAAAAATGTTGTTAACTTATTATCATAATTCCCTATGTCATCCAGGAGGGGAAAGACTACAACAAATTGTTAGTACTAGATTTAAATGGGAAGGAATGACAACAGACTTCCAAAATGATGTAGATAGATGTGTGTCACATGTGCCATGCACATTGTGGGAAAATGAAATAGAAGAAAACAATATAGACTCCCACAAGCATTGGGACCCTGGGAAAGGGTACAAATGGATTTTGTAGGACCTCTTCCAACAGCACCAGGAGGGTTTTGTTTCTTACTTACTTTGATAGATGAATATACTGGATGGGTGGAAGCTCATTCAACAGAAAAGGAAGATGCAAACTCAGTAGTTAGACTAATAAGTGAAAGGCTCATTCCAACATGGGGAGTGCCTCGAGAAATACATAGTGATCAAGGGACTCTACTGGAAAAGTGACAAAGCAAATGTGTAAAACTTGGGGAATCAAGCAAAGGTTTCATACTCCTTACCATCCTCAGAGTTCTGGAAAAGTCAAAAAAGCTAATAGAACTCTGAAGGAAGGATTAAAGAAAATTATTTCTGAGTATGGGAATCATTGGGTAAAACATTTACCCAACATTTTGATCAAGATGTGAAATTCTCCTCAGGGATGTGGATTAACTCCACATGAACTAGTGATGGGTCGACCTATGAATTTACAAGCAGGAGAAATCCCTTATGGGATTCCATTAGAAGAAACAAAGTTGTAGGTCCAGCTCCAAGACCAAATCATTTGGGTTAAAGGGAGAGTCCTGGAAGCTGGACAAGCCCATAATCTAGAACTGTGTAAACAAAATGAGATTTGGGAATTGAGGGAGGTATAATTGGAACAAGGAGATCTTGTAATGGTCCGTCAGTCTGGAAACACAAGTAAGTGGTCAAAATGGATAGGACCCAACATTGTTGCCAAAGTGGGGTTAGTGGATGTACAAATCCAGCCATATAAAAAATCAGCCACCAAAAAATGGTTGGATGCATAAAGATCATGCTAAAAGATTAAAATGTTGGGGAAAAAACTGAATAACTTATAAATGTAATAACTGACATAAAGGGACATAATATCAGATACAACTAATAAGAACACATTTTTTTCCTCTTCCAGCAGATATCAAACCATGAAAATCCTGATACTAATCATGATCCTGATGAATTCTTACTCCTCAACACAAGGAAAAATAAACTTCAATACCTTTACCAAATCACTGCAAATGTACTCAGAAACCTTGAAAGCTAAACAATGCTGGATATGTGCTGAGATACCTCAAGATGCAAACAGTAGGAATTCCATATGAACTATTCCATCTACCCTTCTGGAAATGTTGAATCTCACAAACCAAGACTGTATTCCAAGGACTGACTCTATCCCAAGGAAACACTCTTTCTTGAGGCTTGTTCATACAAATGTGACTGCTGATGTTTGTTTACGAGGAGAAGGAACAAGTAATCACCCGTTTCTTGGAAAATGTCCTTGTAGTATTATTTATGCTACCCAAAATACAAGTGAACAATGTTTTGATCATTTTAGTAATGAAACTTGTTGGACATTTAAAAAAGCTAGAACTGAACATTGGGTTACAACATGGATGGCTCCAATTCGAACAGGCATATGTTACATATGTGTTAATAAAGCCTACAAATGACTTCCTGAGAAGTGGACTGGATTGTGTTATTTGGGACATGTAATTCCATCCTTTAGACATACTACATTGCCTAATTCTAATATTAGAAATGTTAGATTAAAAAGATATATTGACATAGTTAAAAATGAATGTATGAAATAATGTCCTTGCAGAAGCATCAATCTTTCCATTAGAGGAATTAAAAGTTACCATAGAAATGATTGCCATAAAACTATGGTCTTACAGAACCACATGGCATTAAATTTTGTGCATTGATAGGAGAAGAATATTGTATTTATATTCCTGATAATTAAACTGAAATCAGGAGTCACCTCAAGCTAATTGAGGAAGTTGCTCAAAAAGCACAAAAAGAAAAGAACATGGTTCTCTTGGCTGAGTGGTTCCATCAGTAGCTGGGGAGTTAGAATAATGCAGCTTATACTGGTCCTAGTTGGCATTTTAGGATGTATAAGATTAGTAATTGTTGCCATCAAGTGTGGAATCGAATGTGTAAGATGACAAGCAGTACATGTTTTGATAGTGGACCAAATGCATCAGGTCTAAGACATTGTACAATTTATGAAGTACTCTAAACCAATGAAGCTTGATAATATGCACTAAACAAAATCAACAAACGTGAGTTCCCATGTCTGTTCAGGGGGAACTCTGTTATAGTATTAGGATATCAAGCAATGTTGAGACACCAGCTTACGGAAATCTTCCCTGAGCAGCATGTGTGAACAATCTTTTATGTGAATGCCAGTGACTGAAAGCATGAATACAAAGTTGCTTGGAAATACAATGCCTGGCTAAAAGGGCATCAGCCAAGATAAGATAGTGCTTATGAATAATTCCTCTCTTTATCAAGGCATAATTATTAATATAAATAAATATTTATATTGAAAATAATTCCTTTAATAATCAAATGTCAGACAACGGATGCAAACTAGACTTTGCAGGGGGATTTTAGAATTGTTAGCTCAGCTACTTGTTAGGAAAAACTAGAACAGAAAGGTCACAGCAGCCTGAAACAAGGGTCACACACTGACACACACTGATGTATTGTAACAGCAGGAATGGCTCTTTTATTAGAAGTTGTATAAAACATGCATTAATCAGTACTTTTCTATTTCTATCAAAACATTCCTAATCTATATGAGTAAAGAATGCAAATAATGTAAAATACATGATTTGTCAGTCAGTCAGTTAGTCAGTCAGTAAACCAAGTCAGATACATGATTAGTCAGTAAACCAAGTCAGATACATGATTATTCAGTCAGTCAATCAGCCAAATTAACTAGTCAAGGAATAATAAAAACTGTACCGACCATGGGATGCCTTGCTTTGTTGATCATTTATTTTTCTTGCTCTTCTAACTGCCTGTATTTTGTCCTCATAGGTGCAGTGCTTGTAGATACGTTTACAAATACACTCGATGCACCATTGTAAATATCATTCACTAGCATTTCACTGACATACATGCCATTTATTA
Organism: Protopterus annectens; assembly: GCF_019279795.1. NCBI lineage: Eukaryota > Metazoa > Chordata > Ceratodontiformes > Protopteridae > Protopterus > Protopterus annectens. The sequence goes on from NC_056739.1 coordinate 1,860,185,258, forward strand.
CTTCTATATGTCAAAGATTGCACTTTTTATACTGTTCCTTCTGTTACCAGTCTCATTCAATGTAATGGTACTATATGATTTTTTTTTTCTGTTTATGTGATTATTTTCTCTTTGTATGTAACTTTGTGGAGCTTTTCTCCCCAGGCCTCCAGTGAAAATGGGCTCATTTTAGGCCCAGTACTAGACTTTCCTGGTTAACAAATGCAATACATAAATAAATAAATAAATACATTTACAACATTATTTGCATACATTAAAAATTAATACCTTGTAAATAGCAGTTAGTTATTTCTATATAAGTATATTATTACTCTTCTAAATTTCATAGTTTTTATATTTATAGGTTCATAGGTTCATAGGCTCGTACTAGGCTATCTGCCCTAGGGCATTTATAAGCCTAGCCAGAGTGTGTGTGGCTTGGGATGAGAATACTATGCCCATTTAGGGTTTAGTTTACTGTGCCTCTGTCTAGTAGTGACACAGAGATGACCCCCGGGGTAAACCTACGATCTCCCATCCACTCGTCAAGATTTCTCTTGAAGAGAGTTAGTGAGGGGCTCTGCCTAACATGGACTGGGATTCTGTTCCAGAGTGTAGGGAGCCTCTGGGTTATGAATCTGTCCCTCCAGCATGTCCTATTTATTTCTGTGTTGAGGTTCAAATCTCTTGCTCTCGTGGCTCTGATGGATTTGGATTTTCTGAGGTGGAGCATGTCCATTAATTCCGGATTGGACATGGCCTTGTACATCAGGCATAGATCATCTCTGAGTAGGTGGTAAGTGACTGAGTAGAGCTGGAGTTTCTTCAGCCGGGCAGCATATGACATACGTTTGAGACCCTTTATCCTCTTGGTGAGGAACTTTTGGGGTCTTTCCAACTGCTGCAGGTGTCGGGTAAGATACATCCCAAATGGGGCATTGTACTCAATCATGGTCCTGATAATAGAAGAGTACAGGGGCACAATGACCTCTCTTAATCTAGATGTGAATCCCTTCATGATAAGGTGGGCAATATAGAAGGTCTTCCTAACCACCTTGGCAATGTGAGTGTCAAATGAGAGGTTACTGTCAACTTGGGTCCCTAGGTCCCTGATTACCTCTTCTGTACTTAATGGATTACCACCTATGTGGTAATTTGTGGGTACCTTGTTTTTCCCAAAGGGTATGACTATACATTTTTTGGCATTCAGTTTAAGGCCATGGCTCTGGCACCAATTATCCGTTTCTATGAGGCCTCTCTGAAGGATGCTTGTGTCCGCTGGAGTATCAATTATGGCACCCAGTTTGCAGTCATCTGTGAACTTTGTCAGCCACAATCCTCCTATGTTTGCTTGCACCTCGGAAAAATAAATGCCGAACAAGAGGGGTCCCAGGACTGAGCCCTGTGGGACACCACTTGTGACTGGCTTAGAGTCTGACATGGCTCCAGCAATTCTGACCTTGTGGGTTCTGTCCTTGAGCCAGTTTGCAATCCATCTTGTGACATATGGGTTTACATTTAAGCTGGTGAGTTTGTCTATGATGCCCGAGTGGGGTATTGTGTCAAGGCTTTGCAAGGTCAAGGTAGGCTGTGTGAACTGCCTTACCCTCATCAATGGCCTTAGTGACTGTTTCAAAAAAGTCGACCAAGTTCAAAAGGCAGGATCTGCCCTTGACAAAGCCAAATTGGGTAGGATCCAATGTCTGTAGGTCCCCAATGTCTTTGTTTATGAGTTCCATAATGATCCTTTCCATAGCTTTGCAGACCAGGCTCGTCAAGCTTATGGGGCGGTAATTTCCAGGGTCCATAGAAGCACCACCTTTGTGGAGTGGGACCACTGTTGCTGTACGCCACTCTATGGGTACGTATCCTGTAGCAAGGCTAAGATTAAACAGCAGCCTTATGTGCGGGTTTAGTTCCTCTTGGAGTTCATGTAACACGCAGCCCGGGACACCGTCCGGTCACATTGATGCTGTGTTTTTAGCTTTGGCGAGGGCGACTCTCACCTGGGCATCTGAGATGTTAGGGAGGCTACACTCTGCTGGGATAGATATTTCTCCTTTTGGGGGGGAGGGGGCAGATAAATTTGCACTGAACCTGTCTGCCAGAATGTTGGCAATGTCTGTGGGTTCAGTGTATTTTGTGTCATTTTGGACTAACTCTGAGCATATCTGGGAGTTTCCACCCAGGTTTTAACATAGCTAAAGAAGGCCTTGTGATTGTCTTTTGTGTCTTTTGCGATTTTTCTCTCAAAGTTGGCCTTGGATGATTTTATGAGTGATCGTAGTTTTTTGCTAGTACTGATCAGAGATGCCTTCCCTTTTAGGGATTTTGCTGTGTCATGTAGTAGCTTCCTCCTCCTGTTGTAAAGTTTGTTAATGGCTGGGGTCCACCAGATAGGGCACCTGCCTTTGGGGGAATGGGTCTTGGTTTTATTAGGGATTGCATGATCCATGCATTCTTGAAGGTGCCCGTAGAAGGCATTTATAAAGGATTCAGCTGTGTGGGTTATGGTTTCCATTGGCCCAGGGGCCTTGAAGGATACCACTTCAGTCTTAAGAAGTGTAAAGTCGGCTTTTGAGAAGTTCTTCACTGTGGTCTTTTGTACAGGGGGTGGGGGTGGGATGTGGATTTCCAGTGAGATTAATTTATGGTCTGATCTCACCAATGAGGGGTATACTTCCGGTGTGGAGCATTTTGTTTCCAGGTTTGTGATGATCAGGTCTAGTACATTATCTCCTCTTGTGGGAGTGGTGACTAGTTGTTCCATCGCATTTGAGTTTATGAATTCTAGGAACCTTTGGGCTAGGGTGTTGGGGCTTGAGTAATGTTCCCAGTCTATGTTTGGGTAGTTGAAGTCTCCCAATATGATGGTATTTGGAGAGATATTCATACTCTCCAGTGTCTTCAGGAGGGCTGAGTGGGGTTCCTGAGTTTGAGAGGGTGGTCTGTAGCATGCTACAAACTGTAGGGCAGTTTTTCCTATGGTTAGTTGCACCTGGATGGTCTCCATTGCTTCGTGCATTGCCACTAACCTGGAGGTGTGGGTATCTTTGATGAATATGGATACTCCCCCTCCTTTTGTGGTTCGGTCCAAGTTTTGGGGACGGAAAGCATGATATGAGGTAAAACCTGGTAGTGCTGGGGTGCTCTCAGGAGCCTTGAACCAGGTTTCAGTCACTGCACAGACATCGATGTTCTCCATACTGAGGAGGGCTTTGAGGCGTGCATCTTGAGGTTTAGACTTCTGGCATTGAGCAGCATTACCCTTAGTTTTTTTTCACTTGTGTTTTCTAGGGAGGTGGGTTTGTCTTTTGAGCCTTGCCTAAAATGCACTATGGGGGTGGCAAGAGCCTTGGCCAATATCCGGAAGCCCAGGGGTGACAGGTGCAAGCCATCCCTTGTGAAGCAGCGTGGCTTGTCAAGCATGTCATCCCAAGCAGACAGACATTGGATCCCCTTAGAATGACACCAGTAATTAAGCCAATTGTTAAAGCTGATCATTTTGTCTTTGTACTGTGGCATCATTCTTGGTGTGGGTAAGATGCTGCTCAGGGTCAGGGCCATACCGGCCTGGGCTACATAATCAGAGAGTTCCTCTATGTCTCTTTTCATGTAGTCCAGGGAGGTACGTCTCAGGTCATTCACACCGGCATGGACAATGACTGAGTCATATTTGTACTTGCTTTGGAGTGACCTGAGTGCTTGTGTTATGTGGCGGATTATAGCGCCCGACAGGCAGCTTACTGTAACCTTTTCCTTGTTCAATCTGGTGAGTGGGACGTCAGTGTGTCTGACTATGGAGTCACCTCTTACAAGTGTATCTGGCATGTTGTTTGGCCTTAAGGGCTGTGACTGTTTAGCACACTGACTTTGTGAACTATGTGTTGCATGTGCTATGTCTTGAAGTAGTGGTCGCTTGGGTGTCTGCTTTGGAGGCCTCTGTTGTTTTGGTAGATTTTTAATCAGAGCCTCCAAGTATGTTTTTGTGCATTTATGTGTTTGGTTTGCAGTTGTGATAGGTCTATGTGAGACTGGGTTTGTGGTATGCGTGGTTACCTTCTCCCCCTGACTGGTTTTGCCAGTACTGAGTTGAGAGAGCTCAGCCTCCAGTTTGGCTATATAGTTGCATCTCTCACATATATTTGTATTTGTTGGGAGGAGGAGAGGGTTGTCTGTGTACATGAGGCAATTGCAACATTGCCTCAAGATTCCCAGATTCACCAGCTGAACAGGAGAGGACGCCAGCAACTGACCCTTCGTCATGCTGGAATAGTGTAAAGGATTGCTGTGTAACTGAGTCAGAAAGGACCTATAGGGAAATGGGTACTCAAGGAGATTTAGGTGAATGAAGTACTTTCTTTTTGTTTAAGAGTGCTTTACCTGTATAAAAATGCTTTAGGAGCAAGTGCTGGGCTTTTCAGATAGAGAATAGACTGTTTAGATTGCAAGTAGAGCAGTTCTAAGGGAAAAATTGAAGAGCAGACTTTGCGGAGCCAGAAATAGTTTAAACTTGTCACTGTTTCATATCAAAAACAAAAAATAGGTTCTGTTTAGAAAAAGGGAATAGACCCTGAATGGTCTAAGCTGCCCTTTGTTTGCACTTCCCCCGTTTTTCCAACCCAGTACATTCATTCTTAATGTGGCTGCAGCACAGTGATAAGATTAGTTGTGTGATGGGTTTAATCAAATAGTGTTAATGGCTATCAGGAGGGCTTTATGTCATGGCTCCCAGAAAAATGGGCCTGTGGTTGTAGTTAGTTGAAGTTGTAATGTTTATTTGGTGTTATAATGATAAATTCACATTTAGTTGCAAACTATTTTGAATATGTTTTGGTATCAACAGAAACTAGTCACTCTGCCATATTATGTCCAGTGTTTTTATATAGGAATGAGTATAAGAGACAGTAGCCATTTGGGGGAAGTATGCAGAGCTTTTTCATTTGCATTTGCATGTATGACAATGTTATTACAAAATAAAGGGTAGTCAAAAGGTATACATTCATCACAAGTAATGAACACACTCTACCAAACTATGTAAGGCTAAAAGGTGAACAAGTAAAGGTTAGAAAATCATTTTAAGGCTGCAATCTAACTGAGTATTTGAGTACATTTTAGAAGAGACACATAAAAGCAATGTTCATATTAAATAGATTTATACAAAATTTATACCACTGAACAAGCTGTGCAGAGAGGGAAATTTTATAACTATTATTATATGTGTCATATTGAATAAATAAAGCATCAGAGAGGGTGATTTCATAACAACCATTTTTATATCAGACCCAACTGATATTGCCAACATCCTGCCAAATAGGTTCAGTGTTAACTATATCCCCTTTCACCCCCTAAAGGGCCCATAACTATACAGGAAGAATGCAGAGTCACCGTAATCACAACTATGCAGGTAAAAGCTGCACTCTCTAAAGCCAAAAACACAGCACCCATGGGACTGGACAACATCCCAGGCTGCATTTTACATGAACTTCAGAATGAACTGGCTCCCCACCTAAGCACCATGTTCAGTCATAGTCTCATGCCAGGCTTTGTGCCCACTGAATGGCGCACAGCAACAGTTATCCCACTCCACAAAGTGGGAGCCACCACTGATCCTGGGAACTATTGCCCTATTAGCCTGACGAGCCTGGTCTTTAAGGCCATGGAACATATCATCATGGAACTCATAAACAAAGACATTGGTAACCTCCAAACTCTGGACTCCACCCAGTTCAGGTTTGGGTTTGTGAAAGGCAGATCATGCCTCCTGAACCTGATCGACTTCTTTGAGGCAGTCACCAAAGCTGTAGACGATGGTAAGGTGGTTCACACAGCCTATCTTGACCTCGCCAAGGCTTTCAACACCATCCCCCATTCTGGAATTATAGATAAACTCACTAAACTAGGTATAAATCACTACATCACAAGATGTGTTGCCAGTTGGCTCACTGACAGAAGCAGAACCCACACTGTAAATGTTGCAGACTCCAAATCTGAATTCAAACCAGTGACAAGTGGAGTACCACAGGGTTCAGTCCTGGGACACCTCCTGTTTGGTATCTACTTCTCTGAAGTACAGGCTAACACAGAAGACCTTTGGCTAATGAAGTTCACAGATAACTGCAAACTAGGAGCCATAGTTGGGTCCCCAAATGATGTGGACATCCTACAGAAAGGCCTCATTTAGACAGATGCCTGGTGTCAGAGCCATGGCCTCAAGCTCAATGCCAAAAAATGCATTGTCATCCCCTTTGGTAAAAATTCTGTACCCATGAACTACCACATAGGCGGCAGTCTACTTAATGCCGAATGTGTGATAAGGCACCTGGGGACCCAGGTGGACAGTAGTCTCTCCTTTGATAATCACATCACCACAGTAGTCAGGAAATCCTTCTACATGGCACACCTCATCACAAAAGGGTTCTCATCTAGGAAAAAAGAGGTCATTGTTCCCCTCTACTCGACACTCATTAAACCCATTGTAGAGTACAACGCCCCTTTTGGAATGTACCTCACAAGACATCTGCAGCAGCTGAAAAGGCCATAGAAGTACCTCACAAAGAGGATCACTGGCCTCAAACAGATGCCCTACACTGACCATCTCAAAAATCTCCAGCTTTACTCCATAGCATATTGCCTACTCCAAAGTGATCTCTGCCTAACATATAAAACTATGTCAAACCCAGAGCTGTTGGACATGCTACACCTAAAGAAATCCCAGTCCCTCTGAGCTACACGCTCTAGAGACCTAAACCTTGTCACCACAATAAACAGGACATGCTGGAGGGATAGATTCCTGTCCCACAGACTTCCCATACTCTGGAGCAAGCTACCCATCCATCTATGTCAACCAAAGTTCCACATTAGCACTCTTCAAGAAAAATCTTGATAAATGGATGGGAAATAGGAAATACACCCCGGGGATAACTTCTGTGGCTCTGCTCGACAGGGGCACAGGAAAATACATTTCTTGTGTGGCGTAAGCCAGGGAACCTTATTGGCTACGCTTACTTAGGCCCTTGGGACGATAGCCTAGTACCTACCGATGAACCTATGAACCTATATGTGGTACATTGTATGATTAAAGCAAAATGTCCTGCCACACATGCATATTAGAAGGTTGTGACAGAATATGCTAATGCTAATGCTAAAATCAATGTGCTCCAGAGAAAAGGAAATGCTCCAAGTTACAGAAATGTTGTACTTAATATGTATATACTGTAATTGCCTACATCGTCTCAGTTCTGAGACTTGCACTTATCTTACTTGAACTTATAACTCCATTAGTTTTTTACTCATGTAACTTTATGTTTAGAACTGACTACATTTTCATAATGAACATACTTATTGGTAAAGAATTCAGGAATCATTGCTCTCCACCAAACACCTTTTGCTGCTATATATTGAGACATTCATGTGATGAACCTGATGGGCTAATTGCTGTTATGAATTGCTTGAAAGATGGCCTCTTGCTTCTAAATGTTTCTCATAGGTTCACAGAGTCATGGGTTCATACTGTTTTTATGGTGAAGGACATTGACAATCCTGCTTAAACACTAACAATGTCCCCATTAAATAAATTTCCAGAGTGGTTTCAAAGGTGAATAAAGAAGCAGTCTGCTTGATATAAAACAAAAAAAAAAACTCCACTGCTTCAACATACAACATGCACAGCAAAATAATCCTAAAAAAATTCTGGTCAATGGTCCAAAATCAATTGAACCCAGGCCACAGTCAACAACTCCCTCCCTCCTCAGAAGACAATCAATACAGTAAAGTCTGACTTAACCAGCACCCATGAGGATAGGTAGATGCCAGCTAAGTGTATGTTCCAGTTGCTTGAGATATACTTTGTGACTTTTGATTGGCTCATATACCAGCATATGAGCCAATCAAAAATGGCAAAGCAGAGCCTCTTCTGTTCACTACAGAACAGCGGGCTGTTCGGCATTGAGCAGAAGAGGCTCCCCTTTGGGATTTTTGATTGGGTCATATGCCAGACTATGAACCTATCAAAAATTGCAAAGCAGACTCACTTCTACTCAGTGCAGAACTGTTTTGCAATGAGTAGAAGTTGCTCTGCTTTGTGATTTTTGATTGGCATGTATGCTGGCATACAAGCCAATCAGATGTCAGCTGCTTGAGAGTGGTGGTTGCTTGAGTCCAGAATAACAGGGATTTTTACTGTAATCACTAATAACTTTAACAAATAACTTCCTTCAAGCTATATCCTCACTTTTCAAAGATAACCCCACTATCAAACCAATTCCCCTACTCACACAACCCCAAAAAAGCCCACTTCTCATTCAAACCTGTCCTTATCTCTTTCATAAGAAAATATCTCCTAAAACCAAAACTAAAAACTATGAGCTATGCTGCAGACAGCCCTCTGACTGAATTTCTAAAAACTGTGGCTGAGACTCTATACTATCTAATATCTGTTCTAATAAACAGATCCATTTTTGAATCTCATGGTCTAGCGATATGGAAAAGGCATACATACTTCCTCTTCATAAAGAGGACCCTCTACTGACTACTCCAACTTCAGACCAATTGCCATTCTGTCACCATTGTCTAAAATATTAGAAAAGTGTATTCACCCCCAATTACTGCAATACTTAACCATAAACACTCTTCTCTCCTCCACACAATAAGGAGTTTGTCCCAACCATTGCACCACTACTGCCCTACTTCACTTTGCTGATACCATTATTAAAAACAGAAAACAAAGAAATGTATTATTGTTCTTATTCCTAGGCCTGTCCAAAACATTTGGTAAGGTCTTGCACCATAAGCTTACTAAGTATCTATCCCTTACATCCTATTTTAATAGTTGCCTAACATGTGTCACATGGCAAGAAGAATACTCATTACTTTAGGGGTGCCACAAAGTTCTATTCTTGGCCCCCTCCTGTTTAACATAATTACAAATGATCTATACACTGTTTCTAAGCATACCATTCTATACAATATGCAGATGAATCTACACTCATCTGAACAGACTCTAAGCTACAAAAACTTCAAAAAACTACCCAAAAATTATTTATGTCTATAGAATCCTGGCTAGAAAACTCACAACTCCTACTTAACCCCAAAGTAAACCAAATTATTATTTTTCAACCCTAAAACATTCTCACAAAGCAAAACTCCTGTGAAAATCACTTCATTAAATAACACTGGTTGATTGGGTTGGCAACATCAAACTGTTAGAAGTTACCATTGAAGACAACATGAAATTTGACACTTCCAAACTATTATTAAAAAAAACCAGCAAATGCTCTGGCTCTTATATAGAACAAAACACTACCTAAAAGACAGAACCAGAGAAACCATAGTTAAAATGTACTTCCTACGTAGCTTACTATATTCATTCTCACTCTTTACTAACTAACAAACTTCCATACAAACAAAGTTGGAATAATAAAATAGATTGCTTTGTTGCTAAGTGCCCTTTTAGAAAGAATTTGTAAAATAATACCAATAGCTCAGCATTCACACACAGTAAAACAGCAAAGCTTTCGAGTCACAAGCTCTTTTTCAATGTATTTTCTACCTACACAGTCCATGTTGAATAAGCCATATGTCCTACAACTTAAATATCTAACATCAACTCTAAACATGACAAGAACCAGTTTATGCCCATATCATGAATTATTACACTTGAATAAAACTACACAAGACCATATCTGAATGAATTAACATACATTCATTGAATGACTGTACCAGACATAAAAGTATATGTGTATAGATATGTTAATGTGAAAGTATGATTTTTTGGCAGTTAGAAATATTTTAATTTTAACATGGCATTTCTAGAAATTCTGTGTACAGAATTTAGAAATCATTATAGCATTTTTGTTGTTCTCTATGTAGTAGTGACACAGCAACCAAAAGACTATGTAGTGTTAAAACAAAACACAGTTTTTCAACTTTATGTGCCATTTTCTTGTTTGACAAATTATATTGCTGTGCTGACTAAGGATGAACATTAGTGAGGTATATATTTTATTCATTTACTTATTTATTAAGTAGGTAGATAAAGTGAATGACTGGGTTCCTTTTCAGTTATGACTAAAAGTTATGACAAGTTAAAAGAAATGAAAAAAAAATGAACAAACTATAATACAGTTCAATAACATAAAAACCGACACACATCAGTGCACCAACTATAATAGAACAATATGACAAAATCTGCATAAATTAATCAGGCAACATAGTTTCATCAAAAAAAAAAAAAACAATGCAGGGAAGAAAACCTCCTCCATCCCACTGTAATTACCTTAGTTCACATATTCCCAGGACCAGTCTTCCCAAACCTTTTCCAATGCACATGACACTCATTCTATATCTGTGTCTTTCAACCCTGCTTCTTGATGCATCATTGACAGAAGGCTCCACCGGATGATATGGTAGGTCTTGGGGCTATCAAACAACACCACCACCCATTGTCACAGTTTGTTCTTCTTCCCCATTTAGTTAATCTGTCAGGATTTGGTGGTCACTGGACATCTTGCCATTCCTGAAGGCTACTTTATGGCTTACAATCAGGTTTGAAAAGAACTTTTCTTTCCTTGCTGCTAGCATCTGGGCATTAATTAATGAGATGTGCTGATAATTGTTTTGATTTTTGCAGTCTTCTGTATCCTAACATCAAATTTCCCATTTGATAGATCTGCCATATCAGCCACTTCTTGATTGTATCAATTATCATTTAGTAATGGGTCAGTAATCTTTTTCAATAGCTTTACCTTTCCTCAGAGAAACTATACCACTTACAGTGTCTCCCACAGATACTTTTGCACTCAGTTTATCTGTCTATTCAGTCCTGACCTTGTGTGCTTCCCACACCTTATCCTTATTTCCATGATAATGCCTGAAATTCTTCCATCCAACTCATTGCATTGATCATTGCAAAGCTCCACAAAGATCTCCAGAATATCTTTGCCTTCTTCCTCCCCCATTCTGTGCCATAATTGTTACTCAGAGCCATTGCCTTTCTTTGTTTGCTTTTCCAAACTAAAGGACAACAGTTTTGCCCTACTCACTGGACTTTGTTTATATCAGTTTTCCTTAGACTTCCCTTAACCATAGTTCTTTACTTGTACTGTTTTCCTGCCCTAAATGCCACTAACTTCTCCCCATTTGCAGGTGTCCCAGCTTGTTTGCTCTTTCCTTGTACTTCAATAATGTACTAATTTTTCACTCACCACATTCCATCATATCCACAGTAGCCCAGAAACTATTTTGTTATCCTTAAAATCATCCTTTAATATACCCTACAGTCAACAGACATTTTCTAGCCAACCATCATCTATAGGGAGTCCACCTCCATATTGCTTCCAACCCCACACTCCCAAAGTCCATCATAACCATTTATTAAGCAATGGGACCCGTTCAACCAGTCTATCCCCAGTTTGTCAATCAAAAAAAAAAAAGAGGTCCATGTAAATGGTTTGTGTTACCAAATTCCTTATGGACGTAAAGCTTTTCATTTTCTCCAACTCTTCCTCACTAAATCAATTACACCCATCTTCTCAGCATACCCGACTCCATCTGACAGGCCTCTTGAGATTGCTCCACTGCTAACAAGTGCTTTGACTTTGCATCAATAACAATATTAAAATCACACCCACAATTTTACTAAACTTGAGATTAACTCTTTCAGGATTTCTTCATAATCCTCATTTGAGGTATAGAATAAGGATAGCACCATTACCTTCCCTAAGCTGTACAATGCACCAGCTCTCACCTTCTCTACCACTGGTAAACCTAGTCCTCTCTAGCAGCACTGATGTACGTCTGCTGCCCACCTCTGTCACCACTCAAAACAATCAGCCAATAAGCTTTTACAATCTCAGAAGCCTTCATTTTCAGTTTAACTGCCTATTTATAACACAATGTTGTCTCCTATAGGAATGGTCCCCTTGCATGAGCACGTTCAGTGTTCCAGAATCAGATTTTTTTTAATTGGGCTGTTTAAGCCCTCCCAAATTCCACATAAATATATGACTTCCCTTCCTCTATTTCCTTCACATCCTCTTCCTCCTGTTCCCTTACTACCCTTCTCATACTGTCCATGAAAACATCATCAGTATAACAAAAGTAGAAGGACCTTTGGTATCTGCAGTAAGGGCACAAATTATCCTTTCCCAGGAAACGTACTAAGATCAAAGTGTTGACAAATTCCTCCCCTGATGATGGTCCACCTTACCAGTGGGAATTGTCACTGATCTCGATGACTTCCTACCTTTCCATTGCTTATCAACTAGTATTCTGAAGAAACTCTTTTCCCCTTCACCTCTTTCCTCTGACTTTATCCCTTACTATTAATCAGCCACTATGCAGTCAAGCTCCCTTCTCAGAATGAGATGCTCCCCGTAACCAGACAGAAAAGTGACCCGACCTTCTGTACTCCTGCAGATTTGTATTAGGTCCCACCTTTCATTGTATAAGTGGTTCCCAGACCCAACTGTGGTGCCCAGAATTTGCATACAAGTTTCTCATGTAAGACTCCCCCTGTGACCCACAAGGCTATTCCAGAGTAGCAAATCCCTCTGTCTCTAACTCTATGGGCTGCGCCACCCAGGGGTTCCATGGGGTATTGTCTAATCAAAAAGACAAGCCACTTCTTTGCCTTGGGGATGGTAAAATTTATGCCACTCAGCCAAGACTCTTGACCCATTCTCTCCAGCTCTCACGCCTACTAGTCAAACACATGTTATCTGTTTTGAGTTAGGGCTTTATCCCTCTGCACTACTGGGGGGAGTAAAGAGCAGCAAGAGCTTTTAAGAATGCATACTTAAAGGTGCATATGGCTATGTTTCTTACTCTCTGAGTGATCACTTGCCTAGTATTGCGTCTATGTGTTTATGTTCCTATACCCTTGAAAACAAGATTAGCACCTTTACACCACCACAAGTCCAGGTGCCACCCAGTTTTTTCTCTTTCTGTCTGGTCTGAAATCTTCCTAGATGAGGTCATATCAACACTTTTCAGAACCTATTAAATTTCATTGATGAAGGGATACATGCATTACATATGGGCAGACATTCTATCCTGCCTACCTTCACTTCTCCAAGGCATTTGACATCACTCTCCATGTGGGTACCATGAGCACACTCTCCATTTTTAATGTTAATCCTTATACATTGTCCACGGGATAGCAAACTGACTTACCAACAGATCTCACATTTTAAAGACAGATGTTATCGCTGCTAGCCACAGAGATGTTACTAGTGATGCTCCACAATGATCTATCTTAGGTCCCCTTTTATTCACCACTTACTCTTAAAAGGGAAATTGGGCATCTAGGGTCTCTGACTAATCAAATTTGCAGATGAATACATAAAATACCCATGAGACCCATATTTTCTAGCAGTTACTAAATGTGTCAGTCTTGGGATTATCCAAATATGCCAAGAAGTACAGCATAGTTATGTTAAATAAATTTTATTGCATTGCTGCCTCCCTCTCAGAACAGTATATCCTTATATACTTAGGAACCTGTGTTGACAAAAAGCCCTCCTTTTGCCACAGACAGCTGATTTGTTGGGCTATCTCATCTAGGTCAAAGGATATCCTTGTACTTCTATCCCCTTATTAGTCCCATACCCAAATGCAATGCCCCCTTTACATACCTATAAAACTTATTGTATACTTGAGATTCCTCAAAAATCCAAAAATAGAAAGATCTCCATTTTAAACTAGTTAAGTTACCCTAGCAGATTAAAATTCATTTCTCTCTCTCTGCTCTTTGGTATCTGCAGTAAGGGCACAGATTATCCTTTCCCAGGAAACTTACTAAGATCAAAGTGTTGACAAATTCCTCCCCTGATGATGGTGCCAGCTTACCAGTGGGAATTGTCACTGATCTCGATGACTTCCTACCTTTCCATTGCTTATGAACTAGTATTCTGAAGAAACTATTTCCCCTTCACCTCTTTCCTCTGACTTTATCCCTTACTATTAATCAGCCACTATGCAGTCAAGCTCCCTTCTCAGAATGAGATGCTCCCCCTAACCAGAGAGAAAAGTGACCTGACCTTCTGTACTCCTGCAGATTTGTATTAGGTCCCACCTTTCATTGTATAAGTGGTTCCCAGACCCAACTGTGGTGCCCAGAATTTGCATACAAGTTTCTCATGTAAGACTCCTCCTGTGACCCACAAGGCTATTCCAGAGTAGCAAATCCCTCTGTCTCTAACTCTATGGGCTGCACCACCCAGGGGTTCCATGGGGTGTTGTCTAATAAAAAAGACAAGCCACTTCTTTGCCCTCGTGATGGTAAAATGTATGCCACTCAGCCAAGACTCTTGACCCATTCCCTCCAGCTCTCATGCCTACTAGTCAAATACATGTTATCTGTTTTGAGTTAGGGCTTTATCCCTCTGCACTACTGGGGGGAGTAAAGAGCAGCGAGAGCTTTTAAGAATGCATACTTAAAGGTGCATATGGCTATGATTATTACTGTCCCAGTGATCACTTGCCTAGTATTGCGTCTATGTGTTTATGTTCCTATACCCTAGAAAACAAGATTAGCACCTTTACACCACCACAAGTCCAGGTGCCAGCCCGTTTTTTCTCTTTCTGTCTTGTCTGAAATCTTCCTAGATGAGGTCATATCAACACTTTTCAGAACCTATTAAATTTCATTGATGAAGGGATACATGCATTACATATGTGGCAGACTGTCTATCCTGCCTACCTTCACTTCTCCAAGGCATTTGACATCACTCTCCATGTGGGTACCATGAGCACACTCTCCATTTTTAATGTTAATCCTTATACATTGTCCACTGGATAGCAAAGTGACTTACCAACAGATCTCACATTTTAAAGACAGATGTTATCACTGCTAGCCACAGAGATGTTACTAGTGATGCTCCACAATGATCTATCTTAGGTCCCCTTTTATTCACCACTTACTTTTAAAAGGAAAATTGGGCATCTAGGGTCTCTGACTAATCAAATTTGCAGATGAATACATAAAATACCCATGAGACCCATATTTTCTAGCAGTTACTAAATGTGCCGGTCTTGGGATTATCCAAATATGTCAAGAAGTACAGCATAGTTATGTTAAATAAATTTTATTGCATTGCTGCCTCCCTCTCAAAACAGTATATTCTTATATACTTTGGAACCTGTGTTGACAAAAAGCCCTCCCTTTGCCACAGAAAGATGATTTGTTGGGCTATCTCATCTAGGTCAAAGGATATCCTTGTACTTCTATCCCCTTATTAGTCCCATACCCAAATGCAATGCCCCCTTTACATACCTATAAAACTTATTGTATACTTGAGATTCCTTAAAAATCCAAAAATAGAAAGCTCTCCATTTTTAAACTAGTTAAGTTACCCTAGCAGATTAAAATTCATTTCTCTCTCTGCTCTGTCTTGTACCGGTTCTTGTGAGACAGGCTATGCTTCACACATCTAGAAATAAAAGACCGTGTGTTGTTTTGGCCTGCTCCACTTTCATCAAGCCAACAGTCTTAGATATACCTAATCCAAAGACCAAAACCTCTATTGGAAGACTAACCATACTGTGAGGTTATTTATTATTTTTTTATCTAGTGATTTCCCTGTTTTTGAAATTGACTGCATGTGCATATCAAACAATATATTCCCATGATTACATTCAAAACCACTCTCATCCTCAAAACATAGTTTGGCAACTAAGGAAAAGAACTTCCTGACATTAATATGAATGAGCTTTTCAGAGAAACCTAGTCTGCCCTTTACCTTGGTTACATAGCCAAAGATTTTGATGGACCATCAGCCATAAGCTTAGCATATACTTGTGAACTTATGAGTCTGTCACAGCAAAATGTTGAAGTATGTTCTTATGCTACTATCTGTTTGTGTGGGTTTTATTATCTTTTTCAGTAATCCTGATATCAGGATTTTTTTCTGTCAAATCCTCAGTCTGCTGTACAGATTCATCTTAGTGCTGCATTATATGTGTCTAGTAGTTATATCTTTAGTGCTAATAATAGAAAAAGTATGCAGAATCCGACCAAATGAAAAAAAATCATGCTTATTCAGTTATCTGGTAAAGGAATTTAGAGCTACTGTCTTTTGAGACCATTTCAGCTTTTAACAATAAAAAATAGCAGGATCAGCCTCTTAATTTCAAATTATATTTGTGTTACTTCAGATACTTCAAAATCCATATGTTTTTGCTAAGGACTGGTAGATTAGAATCAAACTCTAGAAACAGAATATTTTGTATATGTCCAAAAGATTGATTAACTGGAGGACCTGCTAGAATTTAAATGACTGAAATGTAAACAATTCCAAATACAATATTCTCAGAATAAATAACTTCTTTACAACTGTGTTTAAATTGCTCCCTTAATAAGATTCAGAGACTCAGCAAAGCAAATATCATCTGGGAGTTAGACAGATGAAAGTGAATTACTATAAAAATGAATATCATCTCCCCAAGGAGAAGTCATTTCATCTGCATAATTCAAAGACTTATCCTCTTCCTCTGAAATAAAGGATTGTGCAGAATGACTAAGTTATTTTCTCTCTTTTTTATTGAAATTCCTGAAGTGAAGGTCTTAGACAGGATTATGGGAGTCTGATTCAATTTTTGTAGTTATATTCGAACACAAATGGCAACACCAGAACTGTTAAAACAAGACGGCCAACTCACTGTCCCAGCTAGGTTTAAAAAGTAGCATGCAGGCTTACTCGAATAAGGCAAAAATGGTGTTTATTTTTTTCCTACATTGTGGATACTGTGGATTGTCTTCAATAAATATATCTTTGGATAAACACCATTTTTGCCTTATTCGAGTAAGCCTGCATGCTACTTTTTAAACCTAGCTGGGACGGTGAGTTGGCCATCTTGTTTTAACATTTTTGTAGTTATGCAAAACAGTGCTTAACCAAGTCTGCCTAGCATCTTTCTTCAAAAACATTAATAGTGGCAGTCATGAGACTGTCTAAACTAGCAGTGTTCAAATCTCAAGCATATGCTCCAGACCAGAAGTATATCCCTCACTGGTAAGATCAGACCATAAACTAATCTCACTGGATATTCACATCCCGTCCCCACCCCCTGCCCAGAAAACCACAGTGAAAAACTTCTCTAAAGCAAATTTCACACTCCTCAAAACCGAGGTGGAATCCCTCAAAGCCCCCGGGCCTGTGGAAAATACGGCCCAGATCACAGAATCCTTTCTAAACGCATTCTATCATGCAATCCCAAATAAAACCAAGACCCAATCCTCCAAAGGCAGACGTCCTGACTGGTGGACCCCAGCCATAGACAAACTATACGATAGAAGGAGGAAGCTACTACATGATAGAGCAAAATCCCAAAAAGGGAAGGCATCTCTGATCAGTATTAGCAAAAAACTACGGGCACTCATAAAATCGTCTAAGGCCAGCTTTGAGAGAAAAATTGTACAAGACACTAAGGATGATCACAAGGCTTTCTTTAGTTATGTTAGGAACCTGGGTGGGAATTCCCAGATATGCTCAGAATTAGTACAAAATGACAAAAAATACACCAAACCCACAGACATTGCCAACATCCTAGCTGACAGGTTCAGTGCAAACTTCTCACCCCCTCCCCACCAAAAGGGCAAATATCTATCCCAGCAGAGTGCTGTCCCCCTGACATCTCAGATGCTCAGGTAAGAGCCGCCCTCTCCAAAGCAAAAAACACAGCATCAATGGGACCAGACAGTGTCCCGGGCTGCATCCTACATGAACTCCAAGAAGAGCAAAACCCAAACATAAAACTACTGTTCAATCTCAGCCTTACTACAGGATATGTACCCATACAGTGGCGTACAGCAATGGTGGTCCCTCTTCACAAAGGTGGTGCCTCAACGGATCCTGGAAACTATCGCCCCATAAGCCTGACTAGCTTGGTCTGCCAAGCTATGGAAAGGATCATCATGGACCTTATAAATAAAGATATTGGGGACCTACAGACAATGGATCCTACCCAGTTCGGCTTTGTTAAGGGCAGATCCTGCCTCTTAAACCTGGTCGATTTCTTTGAAACAGTCACCAAGGCCATTGACGAGGGGAAGGTGGTCCACACAGCCTACCTGGACCTCGCAAAAGCCTTCGATACAATACCCCACTCGGGCATTATAGATAAGCTCACCAGCTTAAATATAAACCCCTATGTCACTAGATGGGTTGCAAACTGGCTCAAGGACAGAACCCACATGGTTAGAATTGCTGGAGCCATGTCAGACTCCAAACCAGTTACAAGTGGCATCCCACAAGGCTCAGTCCTGGGACCTCTCTTGTTCGGTATATATTTCTCAGAGGTACAGGCAACATGGAAGGACTGTGGCTGACCAAGTTTGCAGATGACTGCAAACTGGGCGCCATAATCGACTCTCCAGCTGACACAAGCATCCTCCAAAAGGGCCTCATAGAAGCAGACAACTGGTGCCAGAGCCATGGCCTCAAGCTAAACGCCATAGTCATCCCCTTTGGCAAAAAAAAGTGCCCACAAATTACCACACAAGTGGTAATCCATTAAGTACGGAAGAAGTAATTAGGGACCTGGGGACCCAAGTTGATAGCAATCTCTCATTTGACAACCACGTGGCCAAAGTGGTTAGAAAAACATTTTATATAGCCCACCTAATCATGAAGGGATTCACATCTAGATCAGGGGAGGTCATCGTGCCTCTTTACTCATCCCTTATGAGGCCCATAATTGAGTACAATGCCCCTTTTGGGATGTACCTTACCAGACACTTGCAGCAACTGGAAAGATCCCAAAAGTACCTCACCAAGAGGATCAAAGGGCTCAAACAGATGCCATATGCTGCCCGGTTAAAGAAACTCCAGCTCTACTCAGTGGCATACCGCCTGCTCAGAGGCGATCTGTGCCTGACGTATAAAGCCATGTCCAACCCGGAATTAATGGACATGCTGCACCTCAGAAAATCCAAATCCCATCAGCTACGCGCTCGAGAGACTTGAACCTCAGCACTGAAATAAATAGGACATGCTGGAGGGACAGATTCATAACCCAGAGGCTCCCTTCACTCTGGAATAAAATCCCAGTCCAGGTTAGGCAGAGTCCCTCATTGACTCTCATCAAGAGGAATCTTGATGAGTGGATGGGGGATCATAGGTTTACCCCGGGTATCACTTCTGTGTCACTGTTTGACAGAGGCACAGTATACTAACTTCGAAAAAGGGCATAGCAAAATTAATTTAAAATGGGTGGCGAAAGCCAAACACACTCTGGCTAGGCTTATAAATGCCCTAGGGCAGATAGCCTAGTATGAACCTATGAACCTATGAACCTATTTATAGCCCGATCCCACTTAATTTCCACACTTCTGTACGTAGCTCCCATACTCACAAATCTAAAACAAATCATAACTGACAAAATTTGAATCCTGTTATAACAAAATTGCCAGGCTCACTGCAAACTCACCAGCTAGAGCTCACCATTGTACTACACTCAAGCAACTTAACTGGCTAGAACTCCCCACCTCCTTCATTACATCCAGTTAACTATGGCCAATAAAATTTACTATGACCCTGAGAAAATTCCTGCTTTACAAGCGCTATTACACCCCTATGCTACTAACATAACCCTACTCTCCACTAACAAATACCACATAATAATCAGTCTACCAAAAAACCAAGCAGGAGATTCCCTTTTCTCAGATTATATTGGTAAAATCTGGAATGCATTATTGGAAAACATTACAACTATTATACCAGCAGCCCAGTTTAAAAGAGCTCTAGAAACCCTTATTAAATAAATGCTCTGTTTGTGCTCTGCTCCTGAGTAATGTTTCTCGTTGTCAACGCTATTATTACCTTTACTCACATTCTGACTGAACCACTTCCTTCTGTCCATTCTGTTACCTATGCCTCACTGCACACTAACATGACAGAGGTCTACATCATCGTAGTGCTAAGGATACTTGTCTTCACATTTCTACTGGTTTCTCCTTTTATTCCACAGAAATGTATAATAATGTAATGTTTTGTTTCTTATCAAATTGTAAAATCTCAGCATGTCGGTCTCTCTATTCACACACAAATGTATAATGCTGTAATGCTTCACTACTTATGTATAATCTTTTGCTTCTTATTAAATTGTAAATCCTTATCATGTTTTATTTTATACAATTAGCAATCCAGTGATTAGCTTTCTTTTGCTGAGCATGCAAACTGTTCTTTACCAGTCTGACTTAATTTCTTTCTACTATGTATAATAAGGATATATGTTGTTTCAATGTGGATTTTTTTCTCCCTGGGCCTCTAATGAAAAAGCGCGTGTCCAGTTGGACTTCCCAATAAAAAATGTAAAATAAAATAAATAAAATAAATTATATATTAGGCATCCAAGTATCAAAAGGTCGTAATGGTGTATAGCAATACTGCTGATGCTTAATTCCCCAGGTCTACCCACAAAATGCCAACAAATCAATGTTGATAGCCTCAGCTAAAATGATGGAAGCTCTAAAATAGCTTACAGAACTTTATATGTTAAAAACCCTAAATCATATATCTGGGAATTGATTTCCAGTATTGGAGAGATTCGCTGCACGATTTCTAAATCAAACAAGACTAATGTACCATTTTTACAACCATGACAGTCCTCATAGCAGTCTATTATGCCTTGTTATCTCTTTTGTAAGGATCTACTGACATAAAGTGATACTTGGTAGTCCAATGGGATCACAACAGACTTCAACATGCAGAGTTGGGAACCACGTCGCCAACAGTCCAGGTGATGTATCCTTATAGAACAGTTATGATCCTTGGCATGATTTTAACCTGCTCACTAGGTAAAATTGTTCTGTATTATTCTAAATTTTTAAAAACTGTTCCACAGATAACTGCATGTGAGTTTTCTTTTCTTTCTTTCTTTTTCTCTTAATCTCTTTTTTATTTCTGTACTCCGTAGTCTGCTAACTCCCTGCATAGAAGGGGGGAGGGAGTACATGAAATAGAAACAGAAAAAGACTAAGAAGGAGGAGTAAACTTAATCATCCTAGTGTAAGCATTTGTGCAGATTTCCTTATCTCTTGTTCACCATTTCCCTCTTCAGTTTGGTATAATACTGGAATGCCTCACAGTCAATCTCTTTCTTTAAACAGTACAAGCGGTGGAATTTTTGGAAGGTTTTCACTTCAGATACACTTAGAACCCAGTAATCAAAACAATTTCATAAAATATTGAACAACTGTCAAATATGTACAAATATTCTCATTTATAAATGTTACCGCTCGAAAGGACATGAAAGACCAATGAACTAACTCAGCATATTGAGTTTCTGTAATCCTTAGGATTAGCACAAACTGAGCTAAGGATATGCAATGTTATAACTTTCACAGTAAAACTCTTACAGTGTTGCCTAAAACTGCTTCCTTGCTTGCACCAGAGAAATCCCACTGTTAAAACATCAGACCTGACTTGCTGTCCACTTGTGGCTAGCATTTGGTCACTCGTGATTTCTTGCAGCAGTGATACTTATGATGATCATGTTGATACATCAGCTTTGGAATGTAGTCTTGTATTCTGAGACTGTTATTTTAAAATGTCAGCTATATACTATGCATAATCAGCTATTTTACAATTAGTTATCATTTAATAAATAAAGAACTTGTTTACATTTCGTTGATAAGTCGCTTTCTTGACCAAAAAACTATTTATTTGGTGGCAAGTAGTTAGTCTATTTAAAATTAAATTTAGGTCTAAAATATTCTTTTACTAATAGGCTAGGATGCAGACCTCGATGAAACAAGCTATCTGGGAACTGAGTGTTGCATATTAAGTCATGTTCATAAAACTTCATTTAACTAAGCAATTACATTTTGAAATGGTCAGGAGTGGAACTGT
Organism: Protopterus annectens; assembly: GCF_019279795.1. NCBI lineage: Eukaryota > Metazoa > Chordata > Ceratodontiformes > Protopteridae > Protopterus > Protopterus annectens. The sequence continues at coordinate 1,860,207,088 of NC_056739.1, forward strand.
CCCAAATGTTACTTAAACATTGCTCCCTAATATGGGAAGTTGCAGAGCTACAAAGCAGCACTGCTAGTATGAAGAATGAATGCATCTGTTGCTGGTCTCTAAGGACTGCGTCGCTCTCCTACTTTGGACACAATAGAAGAGTCTTCATGGGTTCTGTTCAAGCAGCTTTATTCTATACAAACACATCACTATAAAGGTTTTTTTACTTTAACTTAAGTAATTTATATACAAACTAACAATTGTGATCATTCATGCTGTTACTGTGGCTGCTCTTACAAAATGGCACTAGGGAGTGCACGTGTCTGGAATTTATATGTGCACATACAGCCTTGACATGCTTCTTAAAGATACAGTACACTTCACTGCAATTTGATCTACAGACTGTAAAATGAAACATGGCCAAAAAAAAGGATACCTTGCTAGGTAAGAATCCAAGGTATAAAAAACCCGTTGATAATCTGTATGTAGTATAGCATGCAGACTGAATTTCAATCACTGGATCTACGACTAGCCCCTAAAGTATATTTTATGGAAACAAATTCCTAGGAAAACATATAATTCCATAAACATATTGCATTTCAAATAAATATCCATTGTTATAACATATAACATTAAAACGAAAGTAATAGAAATGGAAGACATTTATTGCTCTGTGAACATTTCACTCCAAGGATCTCATCTACTTCCATAATTAATCATTTATCATTTGGAGTATCACATTTGGCCCTGTGAGGCACTGCAAGTACTGTAACATGAATGAAGGTCTGATTACTGCTAGTTTATTGGTAGCTATGACTAGAGTTTTTTGGACAGTTAACCATAACATGAATGAAGGTCTGATTACTGCTGGTTTATTGGTAGGTATGACTACAGCTTTCGAGACAGTTAACCACAACCTACTGCCTACTATACTTGACAAACTTAACTTTGCACAGAACACTGTTAACTGGTTCCAAAGCTACTTAGAAAATAGAACATTCTAGGTGTACTCCAATAATCAATTGTTCACAGCTGGCACTTGCAATACAGGAGTACCACAAGTATCACTACTAGGCCTTCTTCTCTTCTTATTCATCAGTGACCTACCAGATAACCTTCCCTCTTTGAATACAGCATCCTACATAGATGGCAAAATCTTACACCAAGCTAATAAATGTCCACATACCTTGCAAATTCAGTCACAACAATCATTTATCAAACTCTATGAATTGGCTAAAATGAACACACTGTCTATGAACAAATTCAAACAAACAAACAAACAAAAAAAACAAAACAAAACAAAAAAACTATGTAATTCTTTTCTGCACAGCTTACAAACAAACTCATCTACTAACATTCTCAATAACAGATTTATAAAACAAGTACATGCCCACAGTTACTGAATATAAATGCCTAGGACTTACTCTTGATAATTCCCTTACCCTTAATACCCACACTGAAAATAATGTGCAAAAATGTCTCCCGCAACTAAATATTTGTTAAAGAATTTCATACCTTCATACTTCTGTTGCTAAACTGGACATATCCAAAAATGTTCTCCCCAAAATGGACTATTGCCTACTTTTACTGATCTTCCATACTTCTCAGAATAAAAACAAATTCAGACCACTTTAAAGAAAATTTGTAGATTTGTTCTTTTGGCAAACAACTACACTCATCACTACATTATTCTACAGAAGATAAATTGTCTCCCAGTAAGTGAAAGAAAACCTACCTACTTAACACACTAAAATGTAAAATCTTACAAGAAGGATACTGCCCACCATTTAAAAGACGACTACCTATCAAAGAACATAACTACACCCTTAGAAATTTGCAACCTGATCATATTTATCTTTATAGACCTCGCTTTAAAACAATAATGTGCAAAAGAACATTCTCCTGACTAGTTCCTGCTATCTTGAACAATCTTGTACCTGATTTGAGAGTCAAAGAAATTCTTTTAGACTTCAAAAAAATCTCTTGCTTAACAAAACTCTATAGCAACTCAGCATGTAAATGCTTTATAGATAATTGCTAGAAATTTTGCTGTCTTACTCCCTCTGTTGCTTATATTTATCATCTTGTGTATTTTATCTGGTCTATGTAGAATTACAAAAAAAGAAAACCTTAGAGTGAACCGAACAGTTTAAATGTCTGCTGTCCAACACAGTCAGTGATAAATCCACACCAGAGCAAAAACTCTCCACGTTAATTAACAAATTTATTGAAGCGCTTTTCGTTTGCCTTCCTAGGCAAACTTCTTCAGAAGTAGTAGTGTAACATTACATTCACTTTAAATAACATGACGTCACTATTAAATTAAACAAATTACACCTAATTAAGTTAAATGCATTAGGGAATTTAAAGAAAAAGTGACCTATAACACTTTACCCATACACATGCATTTAAAAACATATACCTATTTTTTACAAACTAGTGTACATGTTAAAGGTGTGCCAGATAAATGCACATCATTGTAAAAAATATATACATTCAATTAAAAGTGAATATGAGCTTTAAAATTATATATAAAAGGGCTACAAATGATATTTTAAGAACTGCCCATCTAAAAAATAACCATGGAATTTAATTTGAGAGAGTCATACCAACTCGGAAACATCAAAGACATCAAGTACTGTTTACAACACTTGAAAAGTGTGATTACGAAGTCTGAATAGAACTATGAACTCAAGACAGACCTAGTAAATAATTCTAGACAAGAAAGTAAATAAAACAGTACTATATGATGACTCAATGGGTGAATAAACAAAAGTAAATGTAATAAAAATCTTGTCCCTTTGTTTATATTAAATTAGCAACAAATTCATCTCCTCAAACTCAACATACGTAGGACACATGAAATAGAACAAGTTTCATTCAACCCAGGACTGTGGTATGCTTCCAACTTAATCTGCCAGTATAATTCCCTCTCTAATAGTCTAAGGTGAGTTGGTCCACCTCTACTGTCATGTGTAACCTGTTCAATGCCTATAAATTTGAAACTGTGTGTAGGGAATTCCTGAATGTGTTTTGCTAAGGCATTAGTCTCTTTACACTTTCTGATCGCATACGTGTGTTCATAGATGCGCTCCCTGAGCCTACGCTCGGTTTTGCCTACATAAAATCCTAAACAGTTTTGGCATTGTGCCAGGTACACCAACATTGAAGAGTTACAATTCAATCTAGATTTTAACTTGAATTCCTGATTATGGACGTGAAATCTATTAGATTCAAGAACAAAACGACAAAAATTACAACTTTGGCACTTGAACATACCAGGCGATCTTACATGGGACAATTTCTGTTCAAAAAACGATTTGAGATTTTTAGCTTTCCTATAGGTTATTTTGGGAACAGGCCCTAACCTTGAAAAAACCAAGGGGTCAGCTCGAAAGAGGTTCCAGTTTTTGTTAATGATGTGACTCAACATTAAACTGTCAACAGAAAAGGTGGTAATAAATCTAGGCGCTCCTACAGATAGTGGCTCAATGTTCTCCTCTATGTGCTGTTCAACTGTGACCAAATTAGTAGGAACAAAAGATGGCTTGAATGGTAAGAGGGGTTCATAAATATTGACTGACCTCTTGTGTGCTACCTCACTAATGAGGTCATCAAGTAATTTCAATGGATAAGAACGACTTAGGAACATTGATTTCATTAAAGAACATTCCAGAACAAAATCATCATCTTTACTAACCATTCTTGCAGCTCTCACCAGTTGACCTTTAACTACTGCACGCTTTTGTGAAAATGGATGACAACTAGAGAAGTGCAAGAACGTGTTGGAATAAGTTGGCTTCCTGTGAATACAAGCAACAAAGCAGTCCGATTCCAGATCTTTCATCAGTGTAATATCTAAGTAGGATATCTTCTTAGTATTAAATTGAAACGTGAAGTCAAAAAAATTAGTTGTATTATTCAAAAAACTCACGTAATTCTCTGCTTCCGACTCACCTCCTTTAAACAGAATGAAAATGTCGTCCAAAAAACGAGTGTAAAATCCTACCTGATCAGTGTAGGACTGGTGATTTAATACAAATTGATGTTCCCAGTCAGCCATTACCAAGTTAGCCACACTTGCCCCACATGGTGACCCCATCGCTACACCGATGTTCTGCATGTAGAAATTGTCCCCAAACATAAAAAAGCTGTTAGTTAAAGCCAAATCCAGGAGTTCACCTATAAGAGCGATATCATAATTGCTAGCATCGTGTGCTCTCATTCTAGCAATAACCCATTCTATTGCCACATCATGTGGGATGCTCGTATATAGGTCTCTAACATCGATAGTCAACAGATTAAATTGACTTTGAAAATCCATGTTGTTTATTTTAGTAAGAAATGACCAAGAGTCTTTGCAAATTTGAGACTCTAATTTAACAAATTTCTGTAGGATATTGTCAATAACTTTAGCACATGCGTATGCAGGGGAGCCACGACTGTCAATGAGAGGACTCATCGGAGGATTAATTAAGTCCTTGTGTAACTTGGGTATTCCAAAGAGATAAGGAAATCTAGGAAATGAAGTGCATAGGTAATCATAAAGGTCCTGATTAATCCTACTTTCCAAAAACATTTCTTCGATGTTGTCCTTGATGACCTTATAAGAGTGATTCACTTCATTTCTAGAACTTAAACTATAGGCCGGTGGTTTTAACATGGATGTCATACGTTCAAAATAATCGTCTTGATTGAAAATCACCACACCTCCTCCCTTATCTGGTTTGCAAACTCGAACATTATGTGCCCGAAAGGTAGAGAGGAGGTCCATCTCCTCAGCACCACTCGTTGCTTGACCCCTACTTGGCATATTCCTAGTACTCCTAATATCCACTTCACATATTTGTTCAAAAGTGGAAAGAAGAGGGTGGAGAGGAGGGTTGTAAGTACTAGGAATGTGAAGCTGTTTAACACCCCCTGTAAACGCATCACCCCCCATCATTAATTGGAAGTTGAGCTTCCTAATAAAAGTTTTAACGTCTATAATAGTGTTAACTATGTCAAGGCGTTGCTTCGGGACATATGTTTGGCCTTTAGCCAACAAGTCTGCCATTGCTGTGGAAACTACCATGCTGGAAAAGTTGTAAACTTTAAAGTCTCCTGATGAATTTACAATAATCTCTGGTCCATTCGAAAATCCCGGAGCATCATTATCAATGTTAGTTCGAGCTGACCTCTTGGTTTTTTCAAGGTTAGGGCCTGTTCCCAAAATTACCTATAGGAAAGCTAAAAATCTCAAATCGTTTTTTGAACAGAAATTGTCCCATGTAAGATCGCCTGGTATGTTCAAGTGCCAAAGTTGTAATTTTTGTCGTTTTGTTCTTGAATCTAATAGATTTCACGTCCATAATCAGGAATTCAAGTTAAAATCTAGATTGAATTGTAACTCTTCAATGTTGGTGTACCTGGCACAATGCCAAAACTGTTTAGGATTTTATGTAGGCAAAACCGAGCGTAGGCTCAGGGAGCACATCTATGAACACACGTATGCGATCAGAAAGTGTAAAGAGACTAATGCCTTAGCAAAACACATTCAGGAATTCCCTACACACAGTTTCAAATTTATAGGCATTGAACAGGTTACAAATGACAGTAGAGGTGGACCAACTCACCTTAGACTATTAGAGAGGGAATTATACTGGCAGATTAAGTTGGAAGCATACCACAGTCCTGGGTTGAATGAAACTTGTTCTATTTCATGTGTCCTACGTATGTTGAGTTTGAGGAGATGAATTTGTTGCTAATTTAATATAAACAAAGTGACAAGATTTTTATTACATTTACTTTTTGTTTATTCACCCATTGAGTCATCATATAGTACTGTTTTATTTACTTTCTTGTCTAGAATTATTTACTAGGTCTGTCTTGAGTTCATAGTTCTATTCAGACTTCATAATCACACTTTTCAAGTGTTGTAAACAGTACTTGATGTCTTTGATGTTTCCGAGTTGGTATGACTCTCTCAAATTAAATTCCATGGTTATTTTTTAGATGGGCAGTTCTTAAAATATCATTTGTAGCCCTTTTATATATAATTTTAAAGCTCATATTCACTTTTAATTGAATGTATATATTTTTTACAATGGTGTGCATTTATTTGGCACACCTTTAACATGTACACTAGTTTGTAAAAAATAGGTATTTGTTTTTAAATGCATTTGTATGGGTAAAATGTTATGGGTCACTTTTTCTTTAAATTCCCTAATGCATTTAACTTAATTAGGTGTAATTTGTTTAATTTAATAGCGACGTCATGTTATTTAAAGTGAATGTAATGTTACGCTACTACTTCTGAAGAAGTTTGCCTAGGAAGGCAAACGAAAAGCGCTTCAATAAATTTGTCAATTAACGTGGAGAGTTTTTGCTCTGGTGTGGATTTATCACTGACTGTGTTGGACAGCAGACATTTAAACTGTTCGGTTCACTCTAAGGTTTTCTTTTTTCGTTTTACCAGTTGGTTATTGTTTTTTCTCTATGTAGAATTACAACAGGTAATTGATCAGATTACAGATGGCAAATTTTCACTATGCATATTGTCTATATTATTGATCGATTGATTGTATATAACTTAAAAATTAAAACATGCTGAAAAGATAGATAGCTAGATAGATAGATAGATAGATAGATAGATAGATAGATAGATAAATAGATACTTGTACATAGATATGTTATATTGCCTGTGTAGTACTGCTCATATTGGCCCAGGTCATGGCTGAAAAAGATCTTTGGACCAGTCTATCTACCTGGTTAACAAACAGAAAAAATATATATATAGATAGATAAAGTAAGCTAAAACAGATCACATGTGCACTACAAGACTTAAGACCAGCTATGGTGCTGAATTTTTTTTTTCTTTCTTTTTTTAGAAATATTAATGTTTGGCAAAATACTTTATCTGTTTAGAGAGAGACTGTAAAGGTAGTATGTTAATAAAATTAGATAACTAGCCTGCAGAATTTTACTGAAATCAGTCTCATTATTTGCAAGCTAATAAATAACTGATATTTATGTCTAGTTCCAGTCCTATATCAGGTTATGTTATAACTGAATTTCTGAGTCTAGACTGCAATCACAGTGGATTAATCACAAAGTCTGTCAATGTTTAAAACAGACACTAATAACAAGAGAAAGTTCTGAATCTTTACAATTAACTGTTACATGTAGAAAAGTGCAACGTTCTACATTGAAAAACCTAGTCATTTACTAAGAACGATTTACAAGGTTTAAAAGGATTAATATAAGTCTTACTTTTGAATGACCAAAAGTCACAAGCTTGATCATTTACTGTGAAATGGTTAGCAAAGGGTGAAAAATGTAGATAAAGTGAATCAGAGTGAAGTGTCATTAGAGAATGTGTAGTCAGACGAAAAGAGTCCGATATGGGGCGATGAGATCAGACATAAGCAAATGGTAGAACATGCTAGAAGTTGGAGGCAGAATTGGAGAATAATTTAGTGAACAGAACTGTAATGAGTGGGAATGATTACTGAAATATTTAACTTGAAGCAGCAGGAAAAAGACTTGTTTGGACAGGAATCAGTTAATTCATGTGCAATGAAGTAAATCAAGGGATTAGGTCAGGTTGCAAGTAGCACCTTCTTCAGTAGTGTGATGGTAAACTGTTGCTGTGATGAACTGATTTTTGTCACACTGTAAGAAATTTTGCACTTCACAGGTAATGAGGATGCCAAAAGGTATTTAATGAAGAAGGATTAAATATGAAGACATGCAAGAAATTAATGTTATACATAACAATCTTTTACAAAGGATAGACAATTTTAGAAAATTCTGAACAGTGCAATTATGCAGTTATGTTTAAGTATTAGATCCAGCTGTGAATTGTTCACCAAACAATAAATAAATAAATAAATAAATAATCTGATAATAAAAGCATGCAAGCAGGATGGATGAGTAAATATTCAATCAATGAGACAGGTGAAGAAAAACCAAATAATGAGAAAGGGAAGATGGAATGGGTCAGACTAGTCTGGTAGGGAAGTCAAAGAAGACGTAAAGGTAGAACAGGTAATCCAGCTTGTAGCATAGAGTCCTGTTATCAACAAATATTTTATGAAAAAGTGGCATGTCAAGAAACAGCATGAGATAGTGGAATGATCAGTATTTTTAATATGTGAGCAATCTAGTACACAGGTAAATGAATGTCTAGTTGCTGTCCTAACTAGAAGACGAAGCACTAGATTGCCACAATCTGGTGGAGGTCAGGCTATTATTTTGGGACCTTTTCTCATGTTGAGAAAAGCTATGATGATGCAGTGAGAGGATAAAACATTGTCTATGATCACTCATCTATATTTATCTCCTCTCTGCGCACCTGCTATGCCATCTTTAATTGCTGCTTTGGCAGCCCAGAGCCTTGTAATCTGAAGAAAAGGCTGGAAAGCACTACCTTCACTGCTGCTGGACTGGACTGCACAGGGGTATGAATTCCATTGGCTACATGCAAATGTAAAAAAAATATACAGAGCTAGTCTATGAATTCAGACAGTGCTGGATTCTGTAACTATTCTGCTTTGCCAGATCAGAGTCTGGCTATGGGAGTTTTCTCATCTCTACATGAATACAGACAGTGGTCATTTTCCTCCCAGACTATCAACTTCTGAACAGTTGTGCAATAAGTAAAATCAGCAGAAAGTAAACATCTGAAAACAATCCAGATTAGTACTAAACCATGTTTAAAGGCTGCTGTCATTTTTATCTGTCTAACTCACTACCATTTGAAACATACTGGCCGCTACCTAGTTTTCTGGTTAATATACTTTTGCATAACAACACTTACATCCCTTCAACAGTGGCTTATATTAATATTAAATCATCATTTGCAAAATGCAGTCATAGTATCTGTCTAGACTTCACCTAACTTCTGTTTCATTAATATTATGATTCTGAAGAAGGCCCAGAAATTAGCAGGATGAAAACACTAAATCCACTTGGCTTTTACTTGTATACTTTTGAGTTTGAATTAAAAGCATTTATCTCCACAAGAGCCATGGCTAGATCATTTTTCAATTGACATTATATCATATGGTTTGTGAGTGAAACTGGAGATCTCTTCTTAGAGAGGGCCTTCTGTGAATAGTAACAGGATTTGAACCTTAAAAGAACACAGCCATAAATGAGAAAGTACAGAAACAGCCTATTTAGTTTCTCACTCCTATCTCCCATATTTCCTCAATGAAAATTGGCCATGGACCTTGCTGGAGCTGATCTGTATGCAAAATAGAGGTCATATAAATATATAGCTCAGTACTCTAAACAGATCACAAGTCGACTGCTAGTGGTATGATTTAGAGTAGTACTAAATGTGTAATTCATTTAAAAATGAACATCTTAACAGCAAGTTCTAGATCACTGTTTGCTGATTACTGGCACTCCTTAATTATCTGGGACACTAACCTTTGAGCTAGTTTCTACAATAATAGGTTCTATAATCAGCACAATTCAGGACCAAGTTAATGGCCTCTGTATCCAACAGCCTCATAACCGTAACACATGAAGCCCTTTCAGGACCTGAGCATATGTATATAATTATTCATCCCTGCAGCTGTTTGTAATATGAGAGTCAGTGTTGTTATCACTTCTGTCAACATTAATTTCAGGATATTTACACATAATTAGTACAAGTATTCCATACGAGAGCATTGCTACTTATGTTATCCCAGACAGCAGCATCTTGCCATTTGAAATCCTATTCTTACGCAGAGCAAGTAAGTTCATAGGTTCAAGATGAGTACTAGGCTAACAATCACTGGGGTCTTTTTAAGGTGGCCATGCATCCCAAATCTCAGACAAGTTTTTGTACCCTTGATAAGTATAAGCAGGGGTATGGGAGATTACACATTTACAGTGCCACTCTAACAATGTAATGTGCTCAGAACATTATTATTGTCAGTATAGTATAACAAAAAGTGTCAGACACCTGAAAGTGTTAAACTAAAGTAAGGTCACTACACTAGAAATGGACGATAATACCCAGAAGTGTCTCTTAAGAACTCTTCCTCGACTTTGCAGCATAAGTATTCTATTGCAAGTTCAAACTGTCACTGCTCTAATCAAGTGCTTTATGGTATGCCACAGTAGCTGAGTTACAAATCCATTTGCTGACTCCTGAAAATCCTTTTCTGCATAGTACTTTTGCTACCAATGAAATGTTCTTCCAGTGAAAATATTTTTCTACTTTGTTCAAGCCATTATAGGGAGATATTACATATCTGCCTCCAAAAATGATATTAGTCAGTTTAGACATTTAGACAAAAAGAAAAAACAGCCAAATTATTCTGCATATGTTGACATACTCAAGCAGTCAACAAATGAAGCAACATCTGGTTGCAAATATTGATTAATTTAGCCAGAATTTATTTACTTATCTGAAGAACGTATTTTTTCCTGCAAGTAGTTGAATATCACAATTTGCATACAGAATGCAAGATATATTTTTTTGTGTTTAAGCAACAATACACAATTGTGTGTGTGAGTTTATCAGAATTTACCCACAGTTGATGTGGCTTGACCATCAGGGTAAAACATGAGTAGTTAAGCAAGGTCTACTGTGGGTTAATCCTGATGCACCCACACACAGGAATGGATTATTGCTATTATGCATGACATTATTTAACAAAGAAATTGCATACCTAAGGAACAAATTCATGAATGCCTACACTAAGTGTACATGATCTGTATTCAAGAACATCCCTACCACATTTTATGTGCTGTCTATTCACTTAGAAAGATTAGACTAAGTATGGATGTAGGCTACACACTGTGTAGCCTTTATAAATCCCCTCATTTTTTTCTTTTTTCTTTTACACTCACTAAATAAGCAAAAATGTTGCTTAGCAAGAGCAAAATAATAGCTCACTCACTGTCTCTTTCACTGACATGCATGCATACACTCACTCTCTCTCTCTCACACACACACACACACACACACACACACACACACACACACACACACACACACACACACACACACACACACACACACACACACACACACACACACGTGCACACACACACACCACACCTTTTTTGTCTTCTTTTTATGACATTTTACACTCACTAAACAGTAGAAGCCCTGCTTAGTGAATGTAAAATAATGGCGAACATTTCGTTTTCTGAGTCCAAACACCACTGCAGCTTGATATGCTGCCATGAAGCAGCAGACATGTTCTACTCAGTAGGCATTATAGGTTCATAGGTAGGTACTAGGCTATCGGCCCAAGGGCCCACGTAAGCCTAGCCAACAAGGTTCCCTGGCTTACGCCACCCAGAAAAGTTATTTTCCTGTGCCACTGTCAAGCAGAGACACAGAAGTGATCCCCGGGGTGTTTTTCCTATTTCTCATCCACTCATCAAGATTTTTCTTGAAGAGTGCTAATGAAGAACTTTGGTTGACATAGATAGGTAACCTGTTCCAGAGTATTGAAAGTCTCTGGGACAGGAATCTATCCCTACAGCATGTCCTGTTCATTGTGATGACAAGGTTTAGGTACCTAGAGCATGTAGCTTGGAGGGATTGGGATTTCTTTAGATGTAGCATGTCCAGCACCTCTGGGTTTGACATAGCTTTATATGTTAGGCAGAGATCACTTTGGAGTAGGTGATATGCTATGGAATAAAGCTGGAGTTTTTTGAGACGGTCAGTGTAGGGCATTTGCCTGAGGCCAGTAATCCTCTTTGTGAGGTACTTTTGTGGCCTTTCCAGCTGCTGCATATGTATTGTGAGGTACATTCCAAATGGAGCGTTGTACTCTATAATGGGTCAAATGAGTGTTGAGTAGAAGGGAACAATGACCTCTTTTTTCCTGGATGAGAACCCTTTTACGATGAGGTGTGCCATGTAGAAGGACTTCCTGACTACTGTGGCGATGTGATTATCAAAGGAGAGACTACTCTCCACCTGGGTCCCAAGGTCTCTTATTACACATTCTGTGTTAAGTAGATTGCTGCCTATGTGGTAGTCCATCGGTACAGAGTTTTTACCAAAGGGGATGAAACTGCACATTTTGGCTTGAGCTTGAGGCCATGGCTCTGACTTCAGGCATCTGTCTCAGCGAGGCCCTTCTGTAGGATGTCCATATCATTTGGGGACTTGACTATGGCTCCTAGTTTGCAGTCATCTGTGAACTTCGGTAGCCAGGACCTTCTGTGTTAGCCTGTACTTCAGAGAAGTAGATACCAAACAGGAGAGGTCCCAGAACTGAACCCTGTAGTACTCCACTTGTCACTGGTTGAGGTCAGATTTGGAGTCTGCAACTTTTACAGTGTGGGTTCTGTCAGTGAGCCAGTTGGCAACCCATCTTGTGATGTAGGGATTTATACCTAGTTTAGTGAGTTTAGCTATAATTCTAGAATAGGGGATGGGGTCGAAAGCCTTGGCGAGGTCAATATAGGCTGTGTGAACCACCTTACCCTTATCAACAGCTTTGGTGACTGCCTCAAAGAAGTCGATCAGATTCAGGAGGCATGATCTGCCTTTCATAAACCCGAACTGGGTGGGATCCAGAGTTTGGAGGTTACCAATGTCTTTGTTTATGAGTTCCATGATGATACGTTCCATGGACTTGCAGACCAGGCTCGTCAGGCTAATAGGTCAATAGTTCCTGGGATCAGTGGTGGCTCCCCCTTTGTAGAGTGGGATAACTGTTGCTGTGCACCATTCAGTGGGCACAAAGCCTGATGCGAGGCTATTATTGAACATAGTGCTTAAGTGGGAGCCAGTTCGTTCTGAAGTTCATGTAAAATGCAGCCTGGGATGTTGTCCGGTCCCATGGATGCTGTGTTTTTGGCTTTAGAGAGTGCAGCTTTTACCTGCGTAGTTGTGATTACAGGGACTCTGCATTCTTCCTGTATAGATATGGGCCCTTTAGGGGGTGGGTAAAGTTAGCACTGAGCCTATCTGGCAGGATGTTGGCAATATCAGTTGGTTCTGTAATTTTTGTGCCGTTGTGCTGTAACTCAGAGCAGATCTGGGTGTTGCCATCGAGATTCTTGACAGAGCTATAGAATGCTTTGTGGTTGTCCTTAGAAATAGTGGTGATTTTGTTTTCATAGCTAGCTTTGGAGGATCTTATAAGGGATCTCAGCTTCTTATTGAGGCTGACCAAGGAGCTCCTCCACTCATGGGATTTTACTCTCTTTTGCAACAGCTTCTTCCTTCTGTTGTACAGTTTGTTTATGGCAGGGGACCACCATATTGGCTTCCTATTTTTGGAGGATACTGTCTTGGTTCTGATTGGGATAGCGCGATCCATGCATTCGTGTAAGTGCTTATAGAGTGCATTTGTGTAGGATTCAGCAGTTGTAACTGTATTGTCCATCTGCATGGGTGTCATGAAGTTCACCACTTCTGTCTTAAGAAGCATGAAGTTGGCTTTGGAGAAATTTTTTACCGTGGTTTCCTTAATGGGGGGTGGGGGCGGGATGTAGATATCAAGGGTGATTAGGTTATGGTTGGATCGGACCAACGAGGAGTTGACTTCAGGCGTAGAACACCAGTCACTCATGTTGCTAATGACTAGGTCTAGGATATTGTTGCCCCTGGTGGGGGTGTGGATAAGTTGATCCAGGGCATTGGAGTTTATGAATTCCAGAAAGCGTTGAGCTAAGGAGTTGGTACATGAGTGGTTTTCCCAGCTAATGGTGGGGTAGTTGAAGTCGCCCATTATTAGGGTGTTTGGTTGAAACCTAATATTTTCCAGTACATCAAGAAAAGAGGAGTGGGAATCCTGGGGCATGGTAGAGAATCTGTAGCAAGCTACAATTTGGATTGCAGTTTTGCCCAGAGTTAGTTGCACTTGGAATTCCTAGGGTGCATTATGCTGAGCAACTAGCCTGGAGATTTGGATATCCTTAATGAATATGGACACACCTCCGCCTTTGTTGTTTCGGTCCAGGTTACATGGCTGAAAAGTGTGGTATGTGTTATAGCCTGGTAGTGCAGTGGTGCTCTCTGGAGCCTTGAACCAGGTCTCAGTCACTGCACAGATATCGATGTTCTCCATTTTAAGGAGTGCCTCGAGTGAGTGCATTTTGAGATTTAGATTTCTTGCACTGAGTAATATTACCCTCAGTTTTTGCTTTCCTGTTCCTGTTATGGTGGTGAATTTGTCATTTGAACCTTGCCTAAAAAAGGCACTATATGGGCGGCAAGAGCCTTAGCCAGTATCCGGAATCCCAGGCATGACAGGTGCAGGCCATCTGTGGCAAAGCATCATGGTCTGTCGACCATGTCATCCCAAGCAGACAGATACTGGATCCCCCTAGAATGACCTGTATGTAATTCTAAGGGGATCTTTCTGAACGAATGTACATTACTTGTACATTAATACCCTCAGGGTACTGAGGTACAGTTTGATCATTGTCTAAAAGCTAATAAATAATTGATCTTTATGTCTAGATTCAATGCTATATCATCGTATGTTTATAACTGAATTTCTGAGGCTAGACTGCAGTCACAATGGACTAATTATAAAGTCTGTCAATGTAATGTTTAAGACTTTAAATTGCTTTAAATTGTTAGACGGCCATGGTTTATCGGCATTTGTTTTTGATATTTAAATGGTTACTTAGTTGCTTACAAGTATGATTCTGAAGAGTCCTGGATAGCAGGACAAAAGCTCTAAGTCAACTTGTTTTTCACTTGTATAGTTTTGAGTTTATATTAAAAGCATTTATCTCCCCAAGAGCCATGGCTAGATCATTTTTCAATTGACATTATATCATCTGGTTTGTGAATGAAACTGGAGATCTCTTGTTAGAGAGTGTCTTCTGTGATGAATAACAGGATTTGAACCTTAAAAGAACACAGCCATAACTGAGAATATACAGAAAGAGCCTATTCACTTCCTCACTCCCATCTCCCATATTTCCTCAATGAAAATTGGCCATGGACCTTGCTGCAGCTCATCTGTATGCAACATAACGGTCATATAAATATATGCTTCAGTGCTCTAAACAATTCACAAGTTGACTGCTACTAGTATAATTTAGAGAAGTACTAAATATGTAATTCATCTAAAAATGAACATCTTAACAGCAAGTTCTAGATCACTGTTTGCTGATTACTGGCATTCCTTAATTATGTGGGACACTAACCTTTGAGCTAGTTGCTACAATATTAGGTTCTATAATCAACACAATTCAAGGCCAAGTTAACGGCCTATGTATCCAACAGCCTCATAACCTTAGCACTTGAAGTCCTTTCAGGACCTGAGCATATGTATATAATTATTCATCCCTGCAGCTGTTTGTAATATGAGAGTCAGTGTTGTTATCACTTCTGTTAACATTAATTTCAGGATATTTACACATAATTAGTACAAGTATTCCATACGAGAGCATTGCTACTTCTGTTATATCCCACGCAGCAGCATCTTGCCATTTGAAATCCTATTCTTACTTAGAGCAAGTAAGTTCATAGGTTCAAGATGAGTATTAGGCTAACAATAACCAGGATCCTTTTAAGGTGGCCGTGCATCCCAAATCTCAAACAAGTTTTTGTACCCTTGATAAGTATAAGCAGGGGTATGGGAAATTCAAAATTTACAGTGCCACTCTAACAATGTAATGTGCTCATAGCATTATTATTGTCAGTATAGTATAGCAAAAAGTGTCAGATACCTGAAAGTGTTAAACTAAAGTAAGGTCACTACACTAGAAATGAACAATAATACCCAGAAGTGTCTCTTAAGAACTCTTCCTTGACTTTGCAGCGTAAGTATTCTATTGCAAGTGCAAATTGTCACTGCTGTAATCAAATGCTTTAGGATATGCCACAGTAGCTGATTTATAAATCTATTTGCTGACTCCTGAATCATTTTCATTTTCTGCATAGTGCTTTTGCTGCCAATGAAATGTTCTTACAGTAGCAATATTTTTCTACGTTTTTTAAGCCATTATAAAGAGATATTGCATATCTGATCCAAAAATGATATTAGTCAGTTTAGCCATTTAGTATCAGTTGAGCTTACTCAGTAAAAAAAAAATACTCAAGCCAAATTATTTTGTATATGTTGCCATACTCAAGCAGTCAACAAACGAAGCAACATCTGGTTGCGAATCCTGATTAATTTAGCCAGTATTTATTTACTTATCTGAAGAACGTATTTTATTTTCCTGCAAATAGTTGAATATCACAATTTGTACACAGAATGTAAGATAATTTTTGTTGTGTTTAAGCAACAATACACAATTGTGTGTGTGGGTTTATCAGAATTTACCCACAGTTGATGTGGTTTGATCATCAGGGTAAAACTTGAGCAATTAATCTAAGTCTACCGTGGGTGAATCCTGATGCACACACACAGGAATGGATTATTGCTATTATGCAATGACATTACTTAAGAAAGAAATTGCATACCTAAGGGACAGATTCATGAATGTCTACACTAAGTGTACATGATCTGTATTCAAGAACATCCTTACCACATTTTTTGTGTTGTCAATTCACTTAGAAAGATTAGACTAAATGTGGATATCTTTACACATTGTGTTGCCTTTATGAATCCACTCGTTATGTAAAATTGCAAGAAAATCAGTAAGAAAACTAAAATTAGGAGGAAGAAGGTGGGAATTATGCATGTGTTGTCTATTCATTCTGAATGGTGTACATTTAGTGTAGGTGTTAATGAATTCAGCCTCACTTCACTCTTTTTCCAAGTTGTCTGTTGTAGGCTGATGTAATTCCCATGCATAAGGGTTGCACAGTACATCAGTGCAGTGCAAGAGAAGCAACATGGAAAATAGAATCTCTGTTGCTATTTTTTTTTTGTACTGTTAAAAAACAGAATTTTATGAGATATAGAGCAGAAATACAGGGAAAACAGGTATGCTTCTGTTTTTTTTTTTAGTTTTGTAGAATGTGCCTAATTTTTCCTCATATTTTGCACTGTCCCCCAGCATATGCCAACCGAAAGTCTGGTAGCTCAATGGTACTTTAGTGGCTAGACTTTTTTCTGTTGGTATATGCTCAGTTTACAAATGGGCATGCTGATTGGGCTGGCCAACCAGCGTGCTCATTTTTGAATAGCAATCAGCCATTATTGTATAGTAGTTTCTATTTCATTTTATATCAACACCATCAGAAAAGTTACTTTTCTATACAAAATAATTTATACTGTGATTATATGAACTATATTTGTTTGTATCCTAATGATAAAGGTATGAAGATTAAGTGCTACTCAGCTATCAATGCAACCAAACAAGGTTGTCTCTATAGTTCTAATTTAGCTGTAGATGAAATAGAAATAGTTGTAATTATAAATGTAGTTGTATAGAATACAATATTAGTTATATATTATAACTATATAAATATATATATATTTATTAGTTAAATAATACTTGTCTTTGCTTTGGCTCATTAGCAGCAGTACAAAGAACTGCCTGCTCACACCCTTGTACTCTCCTAATATTACCTGTGGCAGGCACCATTTTTACAACTACAACCACCCTTGTCACTATCATATGATCATTTATCAGTTAACTCTGTTACCTGATTGTTTCCAGCCCCATCATAAGAGCAACTAACAGGGTCTCTACCCGCTTCGCTCCCCACCCTGCCCCCTATTACCTCCCGCCTCCAGTGGTCCCACCTTTATTACACTCACAAACCCCTCCCATCTTTCCAGTAGCCAACCACAGCACTAACCCAAAACTACCTCCTCCATCTTCCCACTACTATCACACCTCCTCAACTAACATGTACAAGCTCACAGCATGCACTCTCCTTGCATATCTTACATCCTACCAAAGCTCTATCATTCCCCCACTCAACCACTACCAATGTACTACTACTCACACCACCACTCATGTCTCACCCTCACTCAGCTCCCCTCCCACCAACTCAAGAAACATCCCTATGCACCCCCCCACATATTCTACCAACTACATTACTCAAACATAAAGCATCCCTACAACTTTACACAGTAACCCTCCCACCATACCTATTACCCAAAGAGCACAATCATAAAGTTTCCCTTATAAACAAACACATTCAAAAACTGAGAAAACTAATAACCTCATGTATATCTAAACTATCCCTAAGTGGAGATATCCACCCCAACCCTGGCCCTACCATCTCCAACCCCAATCCTCATAATCAGACTAGAAACCACAACTTCTCCCATATTACAGCCAATAGAAAGCCAAGTGACTTCCTTCTACTAAGCCTAAATATTAGAAGTATATCCAACAAAGTCCATGAACTCCATGCCACCATAGACTTGTACTGCCCAGATATAGTCATCCTGACAGAAACCCGGCTAAAACCTCACATTACCAGTGAGCAAATACTCCCTACAGGTTATGGCACACTAAGAGTAGACCGGCTAAACAATAAAGGAGGTGGTGTAGCTATAATATTTAAACAGCATCTAAACATCCTTAAAATCATCAGCTCCACAAATAGGCAATGAAGAAATAATATATACCAACCTCAAAATAAACCAAAACAAAACCATCAACATAATTGGATGCTACTTCCCACCTGGCCAAATCATCCCGCCACTAGAAAACCTCCTCAGCTGGTCTACCCACCATCTCCCCCAAGAAACTATCATTTTAGGTGATTTCAATATTGACTGGCAATCCTGTTCTGGTAACCATCCAACCCATCATTTAAACGTTCATGGCTTTACCCAACTAGTCCAGTTGCCATCCAGGATAAATAAAAACTCCAGCAAGCACACTACCCTGGACTGGATACTAGTCAGTAAGAGCCCCCAGTCATATATAACAGGCTGTTTATCAGATAGCCTCAGTGATCACTCCCCAACATTCCTAATCAAAAAATACCTATACCAAGCTAAACCTGTCATCTACCGTCAAATACGTAAAAAACTAAACTTTAATCCACTCACATTCATCTCATCCCTCAAAGAATGTAACTGGCATCCTCTAAAGTACCTCAGCCTTGATGATGCAGTTGAATTTTTTAATACTACCTTCCTCAGCATCCTTAATTGCCATGCCCCCATATGACTTTCCAGAATCAAAGCTCAACCCTCCCCATGGCTACAGAAAACCACTAAGTCAGAAATGAAAAACAGGGATAAAGCCTGGGAGCACTGGCACAAAACCAAAATCCCCTCAACTAGACAGAAATTCCTAGAACTACGCAATAGAGTCAAAAAGCTAATAAAACAGGACAAATTCCAATACTACCAGTCTGCCCTAGACTCCTCACAACACAGCCCCAAACAATTCTGGTCCTCCATAAACTCCATCCTCCACCCAGGTAAAGTCAGTACCCCTCCTCCTAAAATCCCTCACTTCTCAGAAAATATTGCTACCTCATTCAACACACACTTCACACAAACCATACTATCACTAGCTAAACAACACAACCCCCCTCCCCTCCAACCCACACCTTCAGCTAGTAATCTCCCCACTGCCTTCTTTTTTGCTCCTGTAACTACCTCCAACATAAAAAAAACTTTTAATTAAACTTAAGCCCACCAGATTAGCAGCAGACAACCTCCTAATTGAATACCTACAAATCGCAGCTGATGCTCTGGCCTACCCAGTATCCATCTTAATTAACCAATCTCTGTCAGAAAGTTATGTTCCCACACTGTGGAAAGTATCACATATAATTCCCCTCCACAAAGGCGGACCCTCAACAGAACTAACCAATTACCGCCCCATAGCTATTCTCTCTCCATTCTCCAAAATACTAGAGAGATGCATACACTCTCAGGTCTCAGACTACCTCATTACTAACAACCTCCTTTCCAATACTCAGCATGGTTTCCGACCAAACCATAGCACCACCACTGCCTTACTCTCCTTTACTAACACTATCCTTCAGCATAAATACAATGGCTATCTCTCCTCTGCTACATTCCTAGACCTATGTAAAGCATTTGACATGGTCCCGCTCAAACAACTTATCTCTGTCCTCAATAACCTATCCTTCTCACAATCGGTCACCAACTGGTTTCAGAGTTATCTGTCTGACCGCCAACAATCCATTGTATGGCAGAATGACATATCTCCCCAACTACCTGTCTCCATAGGGGTTCCCCAAGGATCCATCCTTGGACCCCTACTCTTCTCTATTTTCACCAATAATCTAGCCTCTGCCTCCAAACATGGCACACTCATACAATACGCAGATGACTCAACCATCATATGCTCAGCCCAGTCCCTACCCAAACTGCAAAAAGTCACACAGGAAGCCTTTTCCTCTGTTGAAACTTGGTTATCCGATGCCCAGTTAATACTCAACCCAAACAAAACTAAACTACTCATCTTCCAACCCACCAAACATACTCAAAACAACTCTCACTTTAACATCACAACAAAAGACAACACCACTATATACCCAACTGAACACACCAAATTGCTAGGAGTGGAAATAGACAATAAACTAAAATTTGATATTCACATATTCTTGACCATAAAAAAGTCCACAATAAACTAGGAGCGCTATAAGGAAATAAGCAACTTCTCACCAAAGCAGCAAAGATTTCAATAGCAAATTCCCACCTTATCTCCACCCTACTTTATGCCTGTCCAATATATACCAACCTAAGGCAATGCAATTTAAACAAGCTAGAGACCTGCTACAACAAAATCACCAAATTCGCCACAGGGGCATCCTACCGTAGTTACCACTGTCTCTTACTTGCTGAACTGGGCTGGCTTGAACTCCCTCACCTCCTTCAATGGTATCAACTCTCACTTGCCCACAAACTAGTAAATCATCCACTAAATGTCCCATCCCTCCAGAATCTACTCCAACCCTATCGCACCACTGGACCACTAAGATCCAGCAACAAAAATCACTGGCAGATCACTAAAGCCAATAACTCTGCTGGTGAAGCACTATTCTCTTGCCCCATAGCCAAATTATGGAACTCCCTCCCAGCCACAATTACCTCCATACCATCATGCACCCACTTCAAAACTTTACTAAAAGCGCACCTAAAAACATGCTGGTTATGCCCTTGCAACTCCCACTCTAATATCACCCTCCCCATCCAACCACTACCTTTCTTTCCACTCCACTAACTACCTTGATTATAGCAAGCTCAGATGTTCATAAGCCAGTACTTATTATACAGCAGGAACTTCTTCTTGTAACATTTGTTAATGTCTGTTATGTACTTCACAGATAAATATTCTAGTTGTCTACTGATGTACTATGTTCTTCATCTGTAAATATGTTGTAAGTAATTGCTATGTAAATTGTTAATTGCTATGTAATCCAATGTAACTACTGTCTGTTTATTTTAACTGTGGAGCTTTTCCCCCTGGGCCTCCGCTGAAAATGGACCTATGTCAAATCGGACACTCCCGGACAACAAATATAAATAAATAAATAAATAAATATATAAATAAATAATTAGCTATTGATGAAGAGCATGTAGAATATTGGGCTTAATCATTGCTGCCATTACATTATACCGATCAGTTGCAATAACTGCAAAAAAAAACAAGCCAAGGTAGAATTTTCATTGTATTATACTGTAAACCTCCTCTAGTGAAGGCCCATGGAATATATACATATAAGGTTGAAGGACATATACTGTTTCATTTACCTGCCTTCTGAATGCCCATGACTTTGTACTTTTTAAAGTGCCAGTGTGCAAATTCATGCCAACAAAGTCAAACATCAATAGTTACGCGCATTCACATTTAAGACATTTCTAAGTCACCTCATCAGAATAGCATAAGTGAATGGTTTGGCTATACTTTGGAAACACAGGGAATTAAACCCAGCTGATGCCCATAAATATGAAGGTGCCTGGAAAGTATACCAACTAATATTCAAGCCAAAGGATAAAAAGGTCACATTGGCAAAACAGTAATTAAAAACTTCAAGAAAAAACAGCCAAACTATAGTTTTCACTGTGTTATACCTTAACCTTGTCACTCTTGCTGTTGAGTCACCTTTGCATTTATCAGCAATATTTTTTCACTGTGAAATATACCACACCACCTTTTCACATTGCACCTCAGCAAATTGGCATTTCATATCATGAGGCACTATAACAAAGGAATGTGTTCCTTTTTTTGAAATGAAAACACTCTAGCTCTCCAAAACATTCAAGAAGTTTCAGTTTGACAGCAGCCAAAACTCAGGACTTCCTCAGAGAATAGAAGTGTGCAAACTCTTCAGTTCCCCCATTAACCACATCAGGAGAAGCAAGAAATGCCTTAGTGTACTTCATTCGAACTCTTGTAGTATGAAAAACAAAACAATGCTGGTATCTGGAACAGACCTTTTAACTCTTGCATCTTTGGTTTATAAAAATGAAACCATTGCCAGAGTGGCATTTCTATGTTCTAAGTATTTTATATTGGCCATGATGATCAACTTATGGAGATGTAGCTATCTTCTCCAACCTCTCTGCAGCTATTGGTTCCTGTAATTAATGCACTAGACAAGTGCAAAGTTTACTTTGAATGTACTCGTTTTCCTTTGTTTGAAAGAATAAGAAGAGTTGATGTTAAAAGATACTTTTCTGGGCATGCTAAGATTACCAGTGTAGACCCTCATGGTGCTGTGCTTGGGTCCATGTTGCTTGCAAGTTGTATGTCTATCATTGAATGCCATAAAAAAATATGGATAGCTATTATGACTACAGTTTACAATGTCTGAAAATTGTTTAAGCAGAATAAAAACAGCAATCTGCAAATATTTGTTAAAAAGTGAAGGAGAAAAATTGATATGTTTAACAAAGACATTTCAGTCAATTTGAAAAAGTAAAAATAAAAGAATGCAAAAGCTAAACAAAGACAAGATAGATTATAAGTAAACCAAAATGTCTCACGAGAGACTATGAATCTATGCATTTACAAAAACTAATATATATGAAAACCGTCTAGACCTAGAAGCTTGTAATAGAAGAAACAACATTTTAATCATCAGTGCCCCAAATATATGAGCAATCTGAACTGATAGACATTGGCATATCTTGATAAGCATACATAAAAAAATTTTAAAAATTAACAAGTATCAACTGTTTTAAAAGCTGCTAAAACAACTATAACAAAAAAAGTCTTTACATGGAAGGATCACAAAATACAGATTTTAAAGATGTTCTATCTGCTTTACAAGCATAAAAAAGAGGACACCCTTTTTCTTAACTAATATAAAACAGTTGTAAATGTAAAATGAGCTTCTCAAATAAACTATGGTTTATATTCAATGGAAAAAATACCAAGCCTCAACTCTGGAATAAGTCAGATATGTGATTTAAATGAAAATGTAGACTTTAAATTATATTTACGAAGACACTGTGGTTAGTATTTCATGAGTAGTGCTGAGTTTATATTGTAAATAGTTAGAAATGCATGTTGTTATACAGAGATGTATAGAAAGAAAACAGTCTGCACAGTGTAGTATGCGATAATAGACTAAGTGGCAAAAAATATGTGTAACGAAGTATTGTCAAATTGTAAATGTATTTGAGATGACCATTTTAAAAGTAATAAAGAAGATGCAGATAAATGTATCTGGGAAATTACTTTTGATAGTATTTATTTATTTATATGTTTATATATGTATATATATATATATATATATATATATATATATATATATATATATATATATATATATATATATATATATATATTTAGGACTTTTGATTGAAAGATCAAAAGTCCGAATCCAAAACCACCGAATACACTTTAACGAAAGTGCTTTCATTGAAAAAAAGTATATTAAAAACAACACAAAATCTACTTGAATGCAGGGGGGCAAGTCCCCCTGCACCCCCACACGCCCTCCTTTAATATTCTCACTCCGAGGTCACACTACAATGGGGAAAAGGGAATTTTCCATTACCGCACTGTAGTACGACTGGAACAACAAGCATACCTATGCAAAAGTGCTGCTTCGGTGAAAAGCACTTTCATGCAAGTATGTTCACCAATTTGAGATTCGGTGAAAAATGCAGTCGATCATCTGTATGGATCACATATATATATATATTTTTTTTTTTTTTTTTTTTTTTTTTTGCTTAGTGAGGTTTTCAGGCTATAATTCAATCAATGAAAGTTTACAATGTTTCTTTGTATGAGTACATAACAGCCAGCAAAGTAAAATGAGATAAATCATAACAATACAGCTATGCAAATGACAACAAATATTAAGTAATATATTTAGCAACTAAACTTTTTTTAATAAATACATGATAACAGTGCTATAAAATTAGAAGTTGCCAAAGCAAATAATACACGCCAGGTAGTTGCAGGATTTGATCTTATTTCAGATGCTAGAATTGCAGGATTTAGCTTCTTGCATAAAGTAGATTTGTGAATTATAGGAAGTGAAATTAGCTGACAAATTCTCGATCTTTATATATAGTATTCCATGCCATATTATTATTACTATGACATTTCTGCTATTTTAATTAGTTAGATAGACCTTAGGGCAGGGAAGATATTGATGGGACTTTTACTGTTTTAAAATTGTGATGTGAAAAAAATTGTCAATTGAATAATTGTATATGGTCTGATGGGTCTACTTCTTTTGACCAACTCCCATTTGCCTGACACTCATTTGCCTGAGACCAAATGACTGAAATGTCAGTTGCCTGACACTTCATTTGCCTGACACTTCATTTGACTGACAAGTATTATTAGCAAGAAAATGGAATATGCCCCCTTCCCCACTGTAGTGCGACCCTGGAGTTAGAATATATAGTTAGGGGGGTGGGGGGCACAGCCCCCCACAAGGGGGGGTGTGGGGGGCGAAGCCCCCCACTTACTTTTCCTTTTACTAAGCAATATTACATCAAAAGTTAACAATATCATATGAAATGAAGTGGGGCCCCACACCCTTGTGGGGCTGTGCCACACCCCCTAACTATATATTCTAACTCCAGGGTCACACTACAGTGGGGAAGGGGGTATATTCCATTTTCTTGCTAATAATACTTGTCAGTCAAATGAAGTGTCAGGCAATTGAAGTTTCAGGCAATTGTGAATTCAGTCATTTGGTCTCAGGCAAATGAGTGTCGGGCAAATGGGAGTTGGTCAAAAGAAGTAGACCCGGTCTGACGCATAATAAAGATATATATAAACCATACTGACTATTTAACTGGGTGATTTAAGCCAATGTGCATATGTGTTTTATTTATATATTTATTTAATCATATAATGATAATAGGAAGTCACAGGAATCCAAGAACTGGCTCAGAAGTCAAAGATGTAATAGTTCCTTAACGCAAGTTTTTATTAATATAAAAAGTGTTCCACAGCGTTTTTGCTACTAAAAACTATTGTAGCTTCTACAGAGAATCAAAACAGTTTGGCGCCAAAATGCAGAATTTAAATACATTGCCATCATAGCTAAAAAAATGTCACTTCCCCATACTCAAGTACAGCAAAGAGAATTAACATTGTACGAGTACAAAAAATACTTATCAACTTATAAAATTGCTTAGTAAAATAAAATAAATAAAATTGCAAATGTGCTCCATTAACCACTAAGTTATTAATGCAGGTTACAAGAGATTCTGTGCCATACCATAGCCAACCCAGAAACTTTACCAGGAAATAGCCAAGATAGTTTTAGACTAAGAAATTAATGAGTGTTCATAAAATTAAAATGTACCTAAAGCACCAGTCCTAGTCGCATATGTTACAAATGTGACAATGTGTAAATAGATTTAAGTTTGAGTTTAAGTTGTTAAGTTGCCTTATTCAGGCATTACCATTTAAGTTATGTAATAAATTAAATAGCATAAATGTTCAATAAACATAGGGTTATAAGGTGTTATAAGATAATCACAATGATTATAAATGAAAAATCATGCAATTATCTCAGGTAGCTTTTAAGTTTCAGGAAACACGAGATGTTGCAGTTTTCATTTAAACCAGGATAATGGAAGGCCTCCAGTTTTATCTGCCATTCAAGTTCTCTGGTTTCTAAGAGTATTGCTGTAGGGCCACCTCTATTATTGTGTGGAATATGATCAATAGCGATGAAGTGAAAATTGTGCCCAATATTTTGACTAACATGCTTGGCCAACGCATTGTCAGTTTTACTTTTCTTAATGGCGTACGTATGTTGGTAAATTCTTTCTTTGAATTTCCGGTCTGTTTTACCAACATAGTATGCCGGGCAGCTGTCACAGGTGGCTAAGTACATAATGGATTTAGTCCACAGTTGATTTTATGATGGATACTGTACTTTTTACCATTTAACTGGAAGGAATTTCCTGTTCTTAAGCAGCTGCACCAATTGCAATGACCACACATGAATGTGCATTTTTGTTTAGAAAACAGGTCAGCATTTTTGTGTTTCTCTAAAAGTGTTTTCAAGTTATTCCCTCTCCTATAAACTATAAGGGGCTTATCACCTAATTTCTCTAGTAATAAGTTATTACTAGTAATAAAATACCAGTTCTTGTGGATAATAGAGCGAATCTGGTTAGAGTCTGTGCTGTACATTGTAATGAAGCTGGTAAGAAACTTCTGGGTTTCATTGTTAGTTTACGGCAGCAAGGTGTTTGAAGCCGTGTATGAGACCTCTAGTGAAGGAGTAATACCATCAGTGGGGACCTCATATTTGTTGTCTAAAAGAGGTTTATAAAAGACCCCAGCCTCTTGTTTTTAACTTCCTGTGTTAATTCATAAATTAGTACCTCGGGATAATCACGACTACTGAACATCTCCAATAGGAGTTGACATTCTGCATCAAAATTAGCTTCAGTGCTGCACATCTTAGCCGCTCTGATAAGTTGTCCTTTGACTATTGATCTTTTTTGCTTAAAAGGGTGTTGGCTGGAAAAATGGAGAAATGAATTACAATAGGTTGGTTTCCTGTAGATGGAAGAAACCAGGGAACCATTCATCATGTTTTTTTTCCAGTCTAACATCTAAATAGTCTATAGATGATGTAGAAAAGTGATAAGTAAACTTAAAGAAATAGGTGGTTTTGTTCATATATTCAATCAAACCTGCAGCTTCCTTTTCTGTACCTTTAAACAGTATAAAGATATCGTCAAGGTATCTAGTATAGTAGGCCAGCTGATGTTTAAAATCTGGGTTGTTAAGAATATATTCTCTCTCCCAGTAAGCTACAAATGCATTAGCAACACATGTGCCACAAGGTGACCCCATTGCAATACCTTGTGTTTGTAAAAAGTATTGCTTCTCAAAGATGAAAAAATTAGATGTTAAGATGATCTCCAAAAGTTCAGAGACCGTATCAATCTCATCTTTGGGGGCACCCAGGTGAGTCATGATGCGAGCTATCCATTCTGTGGCCTCTAGGTGTGGTATAGAGGTGTAGAGGTCCACCACATCTATAGTAAGGAAGTTACAGGAATAGCCTATTAATTTCAGTAAGGAAGGACCAAGAGTCCTTACAGATACCAGGGATTCGTTTGAGGTACCTGGACAGCATATTATCAACTAGACGTGCACAGGGGTGGGTCATTGATGACCTGCCGTCTACGAGAGCCCTCATAGGTGGATTGAGAAGGTCTTTGTGAATTTTAGGGATTCCAAAGATGATAGGAGTCTTAAGAGATGTAATGTCTATAAAGTGATGTGTCACTATCTATCTTACCTGAGAGAAAAAGATCCCTAAAATATCCTCTGTTTCTAGAGTAAGCTATGTTCATCTCATTTAAAGAGGAGGGTTTGTAAGCTGGACTGTCCAAAATATTCAACATCTTTTCTGTATAATCTATATTATCAAAGATAACGAGCCCACCCCCTTTATCTGGTTTCAAAACCCTTACTGGTAAATTACAAAGTTCATTCAGCAGGAGTTTTTGACCCTTGGAGATGTTATTTTTCTGTTTTTAGAAAAAAGTGTGTGATTCCTGTCCAGGTGTCAAGTCAAATTCACAAGCTCTTTCAAAAAGATAAAGTTCAGGGTGTAATGGAGGATTAAACACATTCAACAATTTGAGATTGGAGAGCTCTTGTCCTGTAGGAGTAGAAAACAGTAAACCCAAATTAAGTTTACGTACAAAACATTTTAAATCTATTATGGTGTCAGTTAAATTGAAGCTGTGACTAGGCACAAAAGTATTACCAAAGGCCAACAAGTCTATTAATTCTTGTTCTAATGTAAAACTAGAGAAATTGTAAATTTTAAAGTCACCCTTAGCGTTAACTACAATATTTAAAACTGAATTATGCCCGGTGTCTTAATCAGAGTCCAGGTTTAGGTGCGACGATTGTTCCAGTATCTGTTCCTGTAACCGGACTGACGATTGTTGTTGCGCTGCCCTAAAAAAACACTGTTATTGTCCTTGTTAACGTGGTCAAATTGCCCCTCTCCTTGATATTGAGGAGCATTGTTGGAATTGTTATGGTTATTATTCCTGCTAGCTTTTATCCTGTTGCTCCGGCGAGATTCTTCTTGAATCGTATCCAGGTTAGAAACATGATGTTGGCCAGAGTCACTATCCCCTTTAAAAGATGGAAAGTCAGTAGTTGAAGACTCAGTATGACTGAAAGGAATCACTAATTTGCCATAAGCCTTGTTTTGTTGATACGCAAGTCTGTCTCTGCTTAGTTTTTTAGATTTATTGGCTTTTAACTTGGTTAACAGTGCATCTATGCTGTTGAAAATACAAGTGTAGTCGTATTTGTATCTGACAAAGTCCAAGTCCAACTTTATCAGATTGTCCAAGTCATTAATTTCTACTGTGAGTGTAGAAATACATGAAGAATAGTGTTTAACCATTAACTCTAAAAGTTGGAGACCCTGCTGGTCAAACAAGGTTTTTAAATCTGATAAAAATGCAGCGTCAACAAATAGACCTGTAGGGGCAAATGTACTGCGCAAACCTTTAGGTATAATTTTTTCCTGTAAACATTGTTTGAAGTAACAAACTTCAAGCTGTAATTTTCTGAGTTTAAGCAGTTTAGAATCAAGTACCTTTAGTTTGCTCGCTATAGAGTCCGTAGTTGTAGAGATGTCACCCGTTCGCATTGCTGGTAGTTCCTGTGAGCCATGCTGAGAGAATGTGAAAGAGTCCATATCACCAATCCACTCTCGCAGTGTTGGAACACCTATAAGCATGGAATTCAGGTTGTTATTTACACCATTGTCAGCTTCAGATGTACCTTGTTCTGTTCGAAAAACGGAGCCAGGGCTTCTGATGGTAGAGTTAGATGGAATAGGTTGACCAGCTGGAATAAAAGCAGAACCTGAGTTGGAAAGTGAATCTTGCTGCAAAATAACGCTCCCGTTATGCCGCTGATTATAACCATCGGAAATTCTGTGGTCCAGATTGTCCAAACGTGTATTAAGCATGTCAAGCCGTTGTGTAATTAAGGCAAGTGAAGATGACATGTCATGATTGTCAACGGAGCCTTCTGGGTGTGTGGACCCAAAAATATTCGGACTCGCTGGGCTATTCGGGACTCCTGTAGCCATGAACAAATAAACACACAAACTATAGAACCAAGTAAAACCACTGATCCAGGAAGGCACAGGAATCCAAGAACTGGCTCAGAAGTCAAAGATGTAATAGTTCCTTAACGCAAGTTTTTATTAATATAAAAAGTGTTCCACAGAGTTTTCGCTACTAAAAACTATTGTAGCTTCTTCAGAGAATCAAAACAGGTTGGCGCCAAAGTGCAGAATTTAAATACATTGCCATCATAGCTAAAAAAAATGTCACTTCCCCATACTCAAGTACTGCAAAGAGAATTAACATTGTATGAGTACAAAAAATACTTATCAACTTATAAAATTGCTTAGTAAAATAAAATTACAAATGTGCTCCATTAACCACTAAGTTATTAATGCAGGTTACAAGATTAATTTCTTAGTCTAAAACCATCTTGGCTATTTCCTGGTAAAGTTTCTGGTTTGGCTATGGTATGGCACAGAATCGCTTGTACCTGCATTAATAACTTAGTGGTTAATGGAGCACATTTGTAATTTTATTTATTTTATTTTACTAAGCAATTTTAATAATAACTTGCGTTAAGGAACTATTACATCTTTGACTTCTGAGCCAGTTCTTGGATTCCTGTGCCTTCCTGGATCGGTGGTTTTACTTGGTTCTATAGTTTGTGTGTATATAATGATAATAGACAGACAAACCTTCTACTTAATGCATATTTCCACATCCAGATAGGTAATTCTTCAATTATATTCAGCATTGACTAGGCTGGTTATTGAATACAATGCCCCCTTTGGGATGTATATCACTGGACATATCAGATAACTAGAAAGACCCTAGAGATTTCCTAAGAATATCACTGGTTTAAAATCCCCCCTCCCCCTCCAAAAAAAAAAACCTATAGACTCCTGAGGATAAATCTGTACCTTGCTTCAGAAAAATTAGGGACCCAGTGGTCCTGGTCCATGATATTTTGTATCTCAGCAAATGGTATTTATCTCCAAATACCAGAACAAGGGATCTAAATCTTTACCAGCGGATAAATCAAACAAGGTGGAGAGATAGGCCTATTATGCAGTACCTCTGCCAGCATAGGAATAGACTCCCACTTCAAATTAAGCAGTGTGATGCAGTCAAATGCATTGTCTTCCTTTGAATAGGAAATGGGCAATTGTATGGGTGTTCACAAAATCATTGTTAGTTTTACTGGTCTGTCCCTTATCAAGAGAGGAGATTCAATTTAATGGTGGGTACTGTCATTGTATAGATGGTCACAAGGCTCATCTGCATTGCATTGCATTTCTTAAATCCCTGTCATGATACGATCTGTTAA
Organism: Protopterus annectens; assembly: GCF_019279795.1. Taxonomy (NCBI): domain Eukaryota; kingdom Metazoa; phylum Chordata; order Ceratodontiformes; family Protopteridae; genus Protopterus; species Protopterus annectens. The sequence goes on from NC_056739.1 coordinate 1,860,237,754, forward strand.
TGGTTAAGTGGGAACATCCAAAGACCCTTTTCAGCCATAATATAAGTGCAAAGGTGCACATTAATCAGAAATATAAGACTTGCACATTGCTAAGTATATTAAAAGGCAATTCATAAGATATGATAAAGCAAAGATGGTATAAAATACAGAGAATAACTACATCATAATAAATATCATTCAATTGTCAGATAATGAACAAATGTAGTTACAGTATTATAGAATACAAAAGTTATAATTTCTCTGTGTTTTAATTTCTCCAAAGTCTTTCGGGTTTTTACTACCAGGAAAGGGAATGGACCTCCCTCCTACATCAGAGTATGATTAAAGTTCATGAAATTAGTATTGTTTCAGTCTTTGATGTTAGCCAGAAGTGCTCTTCACAACATCTGCAATGTGCCTAGTAATGACTCCTGCAATTCGTATGGAGTTACATGTATCAGTAGCATATCTAAGTATGAGTGTAAATTCTTTTTTATAAGATCTGTTGCTCTTACTACTACTGGAAATGTCTGGGTATCCTTCTTCCACATTACCCTCATTTTCACCTGCAAATCCTGATATTTTATGACTTTGTGTCTCTCTGTAAGTCAGAGACTGTAGTCACTAAGTGCAATAATTTAAATGATCAATACAATTTTGTCTGCTTTTCATGGACTACTATATCTGGATTTCTCATATCTATGTTTTGAACTGTTGGTAATGGATGATCCCATGTGATACAAACTTCATCATTTTCTATGATGCTTTGAGAGTCATGTTTCCAGTGTTTTTCAGCTTATAATGTTTGCACAGTCCCATAATCAAGCAGACAGCACCTCACACAATATTACATAACTTCACTGTACTATATTCACCCTATGCACCAGACCCATATTAGCCTATCCCTACATCGATGGTATGGATGACAGGGATGTGGCACAGGTATCATCACATGCACAGGGTGTGGTGTAGATTTGCCAGAGGCCTTGGCTGGGCCATACGGTTTACATTGCGTGTGTTTGAAGGGTATCCTATAGATGGGCTGTGCAGAGGTGCAATGTGTTTCTGGAGGTGACCTACCTGTGATACAGATGTGTGAGTGTATGTATGCACACAGTCATGCCATGTGGCTGCCCTACACAGGGGTATATTGGACAGCTGTGGACCGTACATGGCAGAATGTCCAGTTCACTGTCTCTGGCCACTGACACCTGAACTGGTCATGCTAGGGGTCTCACTGGCACCATCAGGCCCAAGGCCAGATATAGCACTGCTTCCTGATGGTGACTGCTGTCTGCTGGATCTGTGTCCCTGACGGGACCAGCCAGGACCACATGCCCATGGCCTGCTCCATTGTGATGTGAACAGCATCCCGCATTTGTCACTGCCACTATGGGAGTGTGAAGGTACACGGCCTTGTATATACTCAGCAGATGTTGGTGCTGACCTACATCCAAGTGGCTGATGCCCATCTCCCACCACACGCTCTAGCACAGGCATGCCATGGTTGAGGATTGCCAAGGTCTCACCCCACCATCTATTCAAGACCTCACTATTTTAGTGCATGGCCTCAACAAGGTCATGTATGTCACCACGTAAATCAGAAAGAGTTGCATCCACCACCCTGAGTATTTGTCTGGTGTTGCATTCACTACATGCCTGTGCATCCAAGACAGCCCAAAACATGTGTCTGGTGACACTTGCTATTGCACTTGCAACAGAGGCTTGATGAACAGCAATCCTCCTGTGAGCACCCCTGTCCATTCACCTGTGTGGGACCTTGCCTGGACTCTGGCTATGGCCAGTGACTACACTCACACCTGCCATAGTTACCACACCAGCCTGTTCCATGCCACCACCTGCCAACTGTCCATCATCTGTGGCTGCTGGGGATGGGACATGTGTGGGCACTGTGACTGTGTGTGGTGACATGGTGGATGACTGTGGGATGGCAATCTATGGCGCAGATTCAGCTCCTGACTATACCACCTGTGCCTGAATATGACCATCATCATTGCTAGAGTCTGTAGAGACACTGACATCAGATTCTGAGTGGGAGGGACCGCGACCACCATGACAACCTGTGGGTGAAAGACAACATATGTAAATTAATACCTGCACTATACCGTTTGCTGCTACACACACACACACACACACACACACACACACACACACACACACACACACACACACACACACACACACACACACACACACATACAGGTGAGGTGGCAGACAGGCATTACACAGACCTCACTATAGCCAATTGGTGGCATTCACAACACAGTCAGACCACTACATACACACCCTGGACAGGCCCTCAACATCATGCAGTGCATCCCTTTCCACTTAATATAACTACTTATATACACCTCTGTGATATGTGAGTAGTGTTAGTAGATGATGGGTCTTCAAGTAGCACACACTGCATCCATGTTCACATAATTGCTGTTCAGCTGTATAGCACAGTGGCAACTACTACAGAACATACCTGTCAACTATTCAGAGTGTTGCTGAATGGCTACATGTCTGGCTCATATTTCTGGTCTGTTTGTCATAAATCTTGTGTTTGTCTGACATTACTGGGATAATATGAGGACTGGTGTTAATATTTAATGACGTATTTTGAGTCTCACACTTCAAAACCTGCAGTACATGATGTTACAATAGAACCGGTTACACTAACAACCTTCTAAGCTTACAATGAATATTATAAGTGTAGACACCCCTGTTAACATGCCAGGTTTGTCTGATATATAACATGAGACCACAGAAATCATGTGATAAAATTTCCCACCTTTAATATGACCTATAACCTGTGCAATCCAATTGAAGAACAAACACATTGGTTAGGGGTAACATGTAGAATTTGAAATACATACAATAGGCTGGTTGCATGACTGTGCACACCCTTAAACTAATACGTTGTTAAAGCACCTGTTGATTTCATAGCAGCATTCAGTCCTCTTCGGAAGGTGTGTATCAGGATGGCACATCTCGACTTAGCAATATTTGTACACTCTCTCTTGCAGAAGCCCTCCAATTCTGTCAGATTGTGAGGGCATCACTTCTTCATAGGCCTCTTCAGGGCACCCCACAGATTCTCTATTGGATGTATGTGTGGACTGTGGTTGGGCCATTCCAAAATGTTGATTGTCTTTTGGTGAAGACATTCTTTTATGGAGTTTGATGTATGGAATGGTTCATTGTTGCGTGAAAATATGTAAGCCCTCTCCATCCACAGCTTTCTAGCAGACACATGAAGATTTTGGGCCAAAAGGGACTGGTATTTTGAATTCTTCCTAATCCCCTCCACCTTGGCTAAAGGCCCACTTCCAGCTTATGAACAACAACCCCAAAGCAGAATACTGCCATCACCATGCTTCACCATGGGAATGGTGTTCTTTTGGTGATGCAGTGTTGTACTCATGCCAAACAAACCTTTTGGTATTGTGGCCAAAATGTGCAACCTTGGTCTCATTGCACCATCACATTTCCCTACATGCTATTGGGGGACGTGACGTATTTTTCTTGAGAAATTCCCCAGTCCTGGATGTTGCTCTGTGTGTGAGAAGGCTTCCATCTTCCAAACCTACCCCATAGGCCAGACATGGAAAATATGAGAGATTTTTGTCACATGTAGTACACAACTGGTACTTGCCAGTGATTCCTGCAACTCCTGTAGTGTTGCTGTAGGTCTCCTGGCAGCCTCCCTGACCAGTTTGGGTCTTATCTTTTCCACACATTTGGAAGGATGTCCAGTTCTTTGGAATGTCACTGTAGCCCCATATATCCACCACCATTTGATGACTGTCTCCACTATGTACCATGGTATATGAAATGCTGTGGAAATGTCTGTGTACCCTTCTCTGGGCTGATACCTTTCACAAATTAGATCCCTTTGCTGTTTCTTAAGCTGTATGCAAACTATGGCTGTTGCTGTAGCAGGCAACTGAGTAAATTTAGGATAATCCTGGTAGGACAGCTGACCATTATTTGCTGTTAATCAAAAAGTCTCTGTAACTAATGGCAGGTGTACACCACAGAAGACGTAATGCTGTAATAATATCAAAAGCTGCTTCAACACAGTATTACCTTCAGCCTGTGCACACGTCTGCATCTAGCTTCTTGTAACTTTTTTATTTGTCATAATTGTTCCCCTAACAGATTTGTTTGTTTTACAATTGAGTTGTACAGGTTATATTTCACATAAAAGGTTGGAAGGGTTTGGAAATGTTTTATTGTGCTCTCATTTTTGTATATCACAAATACCTGGCATTCCAACAGGTGTGTGTACACTATTTATATGCACTGTATAACACTAATTTATAAACTATGCCCCTATGTTAGGGCCTTCGTCCACCCATTTTGCCAGTCTATGTCCAGATTTCTTGCAATGACAGGTTGTGAGGTATGCTACAGATATGTGACATCTCCTGCAAATAGCCCCCTGTGATCACCACTGTGATGCAATGCAGTTAACCCCACCAAGTGAGCATGCAGATATTGCAAAATGGCTGGGAGCAACAGTTGTGTGAATGGTCACATGCATGACCTTAACATTCCTGGGATACTGGTGAGCCACAACAGGAAAATCTCATACTCACTGGCTTCAGGCTGCTGTCCCATGTGCAGACAAGAGGGACGTATGCAGTTGTGGGGGAGAGGTATTGTCAGCAGACTCTCATTTGGCATTGGTACAAGATGAATGCTACGTTTCTGCACAGGTACAGTACAAGCTATGATAGTACACAATTTGCTGTCTCTCACCATGAATGTGCACTTGTTTGCATTACTAAATCCCACCCACAAATGCAGTTTGAACTGACATATGCATCAAGATAATCTATAGAAGACAATATGACTGCTACATAATTAAATTGATGTGCACTTTGGCCTTACCTGAACACTCCTCGCCTGTTGTCTGAGTGCCACCCATCTCCAGAACTGGTGTTTCATGTATCAGTTGTTGTGTGGAGGCTGCCCCAAGGTTAGCAAGGAGCTCCTCCATTGGTGTAAGAGAGGCCTTCATAGCAAGACCCCTACTTGTGGCAGAACGGTCCCTGGCCATAGAAGCAGCCCTTTCCTGGGCACGATGCATCAAGTCAGTTGCCCACTGCCTGACCTGATTGTATGTGTGGCCATGGTGGCCCAAGGTGTTTACTCTGTGGAGAAGGTCGTCCCACAGGGCAGCCCACTTCTGCAGATTTTGTCGGCTCCAGCTGAACAACACCACATGGTGCTGTATTATTGCTTCAGTAATGGCTACATTTTCTTCTGCACTGTATGCCAGCTGACACTGCATGGCACCTGAAAGACTTAAACAGGGAAACACATCACAGGACCTCAGACATTTCTCAGAGTTATTTACAGAGCCAGCATATCAATATTGGATGGCGCAGTGGTGCAGTGGTAGTGTTGTCGCCTCACAGTAAGAGGGTCTCCGATTTGATTCTCGGCTGGAGTGCCTTCTGTGTGGAGTCTGTATATCCTGCCTGCATTTGTGTAGGTTTCCTCAGGGTGCTCCAGTTTCCTCCCACATTACAAAGACATGCATCTTGAGCATTTCTCCCCGGCCTCTGCTGAAAATTGGCTTCATTCCAAGTCAGACTTTCCCGGTTAACAAATGATAAATAAATAAATAAATAAATAAATAAATAAATAATATTGCCTATCATTCGCCACCACTTACAATGACATCATACCCCTGGCATCTATCAGCACAATATGAACCTGTATTGCACACCTAGTCCTGATGTATCATGTTCCCCCAACGAGGGCCAGTACATTGGATAAACCACCATTCATCATTCATGTTTGTGTAGAGGGATGACAGTGGCTGTCTTCCTTGCAGATGGTATGTCAATGGTGCTCAGGCTTTGCTTGCATACAGTGTGTAATGGAGCTGGAACATATGCCTGAGGTTATGTAGGATGCAGACAGGAATGTTCTCAGGTCCCATGGAGACTTGCTTTTGTTGACTTTGATTAGGCAGTATGCATCTGCTCCCTGATGATAAGAGGACGGGTGCGGGTGCTGTGCATATCCACCTACACTAATGGTGAGCCGGGGGGTGATGTTTGCCCTTAATCTGTCTGCAGCAGGTTGGTTATAGCTATGGTGTATATGTATGTGGTGTGATTGACCACCATTACAGGGCGGGGTGGGTTGTTGCCTCTGCGATTGCAGACATATATGAAGACAGCCTTGTGATTGCCCTTGGTGGATGTGTCCAATTTGTACTCATTGTTAGCCTTACAGTAATCCACCTGTGACCTTATATGCTCGTTAAGACAAAGGTTGACTCACTGCCAAGTTGGTGCCTGCTCCTACTCTGAACTGTACAGCTGTTATAGCAACTAGTTATGTGGTTTATGTATTGCTGCTATCAAGCAAAGGGGATTACTCTACTTTGGTGGAGACAGGTTTTACAGGTAAGGTATTGTTGAGTTCATACAGCTATGTTGGTGGTCATATGGCTGTTTGTAGTAGGCATGGACAGAAGGTCATAACAGAGTTGGACACCTCTGAAATTTCAATCTGATAATCATGCTTATTTTACTGCCCATTTCTGTGTCAGGGCAATACAACCACCAGTAGGTGTAGAAATCTAACTCTGTTGGATGCACAGAAACTGAGATTACACACATGTACAACATATAGTTTATTTATCTGACATTTTGCATCCCATGTCTGTTGTTATGAGGCAGCCAGGTACACCTACTCATACATAGATGTGCACAGGTAATAACTGATATACATTGCTGTTCTATGTCAGTATGGCACACTGTAGTTACACTCTTGATGCTCAGTCCGTCCTGTCAGCCTGTTAGAGCAGGACATCTGGAAGACGCCACACATACATAGGTTCGTAGGTTTAGAGGTTGGTACCAGACTATCTGCCGTAGGGCCTGTACAAGCCTAGCCATAACAATTCCCTTGCTATTTCTTCCCACAATATTTACTTCACCTGTCTAGCAGGGTGACTGATATGATCCCCAGGGTGAATTTCCTCTCTCCCATCCCATGGGGGTGGAGTGATGGGCCAAAATTAGTGATACTTTCTTAATATTGCTGTAACACACAAGTCATTTGATAGCACAGTAGCCTTTGCATTCACAGACATACCCTGGAGGATGTCCTTCGCTCATATGGCAGAAAGAGAAGAGAAAGGCTAGGAGTGTGTTAGTGAGGGCAAGAACTTTTAATGTTGGCAGTATGATAGGTATGGGAACAGAGCTAGCTGATATGATGGACAGAAGGAAGGCTGATATATTGCGTGTGCAAGAGACAAGATGGAATTGGCATAAGGCTAGGTGTATTGGGTCCAAATAGTTCTATCATGGTGTGGATGGGAGGAAAAATGGTGTAGGTGTTATCCTGAAGGAAAAGTATGGCAAGGGTGTTTTTGGAGGTGAAAAGAGTAGATATAGTAGGATAGAATGATGCTAATAAAGCTGGACATTGATGGTGTAATGATGACTGTTGTTAGTATGTATGCTCCGCTAGTTGTATGTGCGATGGATGAGAGAGAAAAGCTTGGACTGAGTTGGATGAAGTGGTGATGACTGTACCCAAGGGTGAGAGAGTGGTGATTGGAGCAGATTTCAATGGGCATGTTGGTGAATGGAACAGAGGGGATGCAGAAGTGATGGCTAGGTATGGCATTGAGCAAAGGAATACAAAAGGTGAGATGGTGTTGGAGTTTGCAAAAAGGATGGACATGTCTGTAGTGAATACATATTTTAACAAGACAGAGGAGCATAGGGTGACATATAAGACTAGAGAAAGATGCACACAGGAGGATTATTTCCTATGCAGGAGGGCCTGTTTGAAGGAGATTGGAGACGGTAAATTGGTGACAGGGGAAAGTGTAGTTAGGCACCATTGTCTGTGGGATGACTTTGGTGATCAAGAAGAGGAGGAGGAGTGTGAGGGCAGCACCCAGGATCAAATGGTGGAAACTGAAAAAGGGTGATTGCAAGGCTGAGTTCAGGGAAGAGTTAAGACAGGCAGTGGGTGGCAGTGAAGAGTTACCGAATATCTGGGTAACAACAGCATAGCTAGTTAGTGAGACAGACTAGAAATGTGCTTGATGTCACATCTGGACAAAGGAAGGAGGACAAGGGGGACCTGGTGGTGGAATGAGGAAGTACAGGGGAGTATAAAGAGAAAGAAGTTGGCGAAGAAGTAGGATTGTCAGAGAGATGAAGAAAGCAAATAGGAGTATAAGGAGATGAGGTGCATGGCAAAGAGAGAGGTGGGGAAAGCTAAGGATAAAGCGTATGAAGAGTTGTATGAAAGGTTGGATACTAAGGATGTAGAATAGGACCTGCACCAATTGGCTAGACAGAGGGACCGAGCTATGAAGGATGTGCAGCAGATAAGGGTGATAAAGGATAATGAGGGAAACATACTCACAAGTGAGGAGAGTGTGTTGAACTGATGGAAAGAGCACTTTGAGGGGCTGTTGAATTAAGAGAATGGGAAAGAGAGTAGGTTAGATGATGTGGGTATGGCGAATCAGGAAGAGCAACAGATTAGCAAGGGGGAAGTAACGATAGCTATGAAGAGGATTAAGAATGTAAAGGCTGTTGGTCCAGATGACAAATCTGTGTAAGCATGGAGGTGTTTAGGAGAAATGGCAGTGGTCTTTTTAACCAGATTATTTAATGCAATCTTGAAAGGTGAGAGGATGTATGAGGGGTGGAGAAAAAGTGTTTGGTTACTGATTATAGGAATAAGGTGATGTGCGGAGCTGTAGTAACTACAGAAGGATAACACTGATCAGTCACAGCATGAAGTTATGGGAAAGAGTAGTGGAAGCTAGGTTAAGATGGGAGGGGGTGAGGATTAGTGATCAGCAGTATGGTTTCTTGCCAGGAAAGAGCAGTAGAGATGCAATGTTTGCTCTGAGAGTGTTGCTGGAGAAGGACAGAGAAGGTTGGAAGGCGTTACATTATGTCTTTGTGGACTTAGAGAAAGCATATGACAGGGTGCCTGGAGAGGACTTGTGGTATTGCATGAGGAAGTCAGGAGTGGCGGAGGAATCTGTAAGAGTGCTACAGGATATGTACAAGGGTCGGGTAATAGCGCTGAGTTCTGTGGTGGGAGTGACAGGTGCATTTATGGTGGAGCTGGGATTACATCAGGGTTCAGCTCTGAGCCCTTTCTTATTTGCAGTGGTGATGGACAGATTGACAGACAAGATCAGACAAGAGTCCACATTGACTGTGATGTTTGCAGATGACATTGTGATCTGTAGTGAGAGTAGGGAACAGGTTGAAGAGACACTGGAGAGGTGGAGCTATGCTGTAGAGAGGGGAGGAATGATGGTCAGCAGGACTATGACAGAATATATGTGTGTGAATGGGAGGGAGGATAGAGGAATGGTGAGGATGTAGGGAGTAGAGTTTGCAAAGGTGAATGAGTTAAAATACTTGGAAACAACAGTTCAGAGTAATGATGCATGTGGGGGAGAGGTGCAGAAGAGAGAACAGGCAGGATGGGGTGGGTGGAAAAGAGTTTCAGGAGTGATTTGTGACAGATAGGTACAATTAAGAGTGAGAGGAAAAGTCTACAATACGTTTGTGAAACCAGCTATGTTATATGGGTTGGAGACAGTGGCATCGACAAAAAGGCAGGATTCAGAGCTGGACATGGCAGAATTAAAGATGTTAACATTTGCACTGGGTATGATGAGGGTGGACAGGATTAGGATACGTATGTTAGAGGGTCTGCCCAGGTTGGATGGTTTGGAGACCAAGCCAGAGAGTAGTGGGATTATGTTGGTTTGGACATATGCTGAGGAGGGATGCTGAGTATATTGGAAAAAGGATGGTAAAGATGAAGCTGCCAGGTAAGAAGAAAAGAGAAAGGTCTAAGATAAGGTGTATGGATGTGGTGATAGAGGACATACAGGTGGTTGGTGTGACAGAGCAAGATGCAGAGGACAGGAGGAAATGGAGACTGATGATCTGCTGTGGCAATCCCTAACGGGAACAGCTAAGAGAAATGGAAGGAGATGTTGTAATGTCAATCTTCACAGGTTGCCAATGATTTGCCATACATAACACAACTCTATGAGTAAATGACTACAAATATGAGGCACACATATAGCCGTTGTGCATAACACTGGACAGTTGAATGGTATGAGCTCAGTATATCACATGCAGTTTAGCACACAAATCTGCATCAGTATTTCACTATGGAAATATCCTGTATACATCTCTCACATTTCTGTGACAGACATGTATATCATAGTTGTATTCACAATTAACATATGGATATCTACGACATTCCAGTAGCTGGCCTAGCAGTGTTACAGTCAATATTGTTCAACACACACTCCAGTAGTACCCATATGTGAGCCATTCTATCCTGGGGTGACTCAGGGACTTGAGCTGTGATCTATGTCACTGCAGACAGACCCAGTTGCTATGGCCGTAGGTTCTGATCAGCAATATATCAGTACAGCAAGTCTTGTTGAGACATATTTGTTGAACTTCCTATTTATTATTATTACACACCCCCTACTACAATATTTTACATGCTTACTTGTCTGACATACCTTTTTTTTCTTTTTCCAAGTATGGTTGGTTTTATTCCACTATGTGTAACTTGGTTTCTTGGTCTCTGTGTGTGTGTGTGTGTGTGTGTGTGTGTGTGTGTGTGTGTGTGTGTGTGTGTCTCTCTCTCTCTCTCTCTCCCAGATGTAAGGTATACATCTGTTTTGCATAGGCAGCAGCTTGCTTTTGTAGGTAATGCTCATAAGCAGCTGATAGCCTGTGCACCAATTGGTACCCCCCACTTGCTCATTGCATGCAGAACAGCTGTGGTGGTATTCCTATAGCCAATGGCATGGCAACACACTCCTATAATGGAGTACTTCATGTGGGTGTTGCCCCTTTTCCTTGCCTGTGAGGAGGACTTCAGGGAGGTATGTGAACAAAAGCATCACAGAGGGTAGTTGGAAATATCTCTCACAATGAAAACTGTGGAGACAGCCCAACAAACTGGGGAAGAATGTTCCAGACATAAGGACAGAATGTAAGTATTGCTGTTACACAGTTGCAATAATGCTAGTTTAACAGGGTTTATGTGGACATGGCTTTTCTGCATGATTTTAAGACTGACAGTCTTATGTGGTTGACATAACTCTCAATTGTAGGGCTATCCACAGAATGGCCAGATGTTGACTCTCATGTCTGATGTGTTCCTCAGACATTATTTGTCTTTGTTAAAACAGTAGCATGCTGTGGGGATTGCATTCAGCATCCAGTTGTGTTTCTGACTTCATATCCCTCAGAAAAGATAAGTTTCAAAAAACCCTGTTACACCAGGAACTGTCTCAGTTTATAACTGAATATTTCACATATGCCCCTGTTTCTGGGCCTCTGTTCCTCAAGTATGTCAGGATTTGTCCAGATGTCATGCAGTAAGAAACTGATAGGTAGGTTATATCATTATTTAGTGCCTTCATTCCTGATACCATCCCAGTGATGTATCTGACTGCCAGACATGTTATGTGTAAGAGGCCTTATATATGAGAACAAAGCCTAGACATTCTTTTAGACTCTGAACAGTTGAGAGGTCTGTGTATTTATGGTGATTGTTGACCGATTGTCAGGATTGTGTAGCAGTGTAGTGTGTCAATGTTATTTGGCCTGTGTAGAGATGGGGGTAGATTTATGTGCTATGGCTCCTTTTCCATCTGCCTGTGCATGCTGCTCCAGTTTCTGGTGGTCTGTTGGCTGCATCTGTTTGTAGGGACAAACTGAGACATGTCCCATACCATGGTCAGGCATCATACTACACTGTGAATTGGGCCAGTATATGTACGGGTAGTGTGTGAGTGGCAAACATGTTGAGATGTTTTTGTTAACACAGTCCTTACACTGTATTGTTCATTTGGATTACCGGTATGTCACTGTGACTGTGGTGGAAATGGTTGTGGGTATGCACTTTCATACTGATGTCTTTTTCAGTGCTGTTACATTCCTGTAGTGCCTGATATACTTGCAAATACATGTGTAATTCCCCATAGCAGATTTGGGTTAGTGTTGTGTCAGTCTGATTGTAGTTTGGATGGTGCTTGGTGACATGCTTAGGAGTTGAGTCTAGTTTCCTTAATGTGATGTTATGTCCAGATATTTGTAGGATGTACTGTTGCCTGGCCCCAATAAGTGTTGTGTATTTCTGACACATCAGTGGGATGATGTGAGGATTTCAGTCACTAGCTAGTGAGACATAATTGAATGTTGGACATGTGTTCATCATCATCTTTCGGCTGTTCCTGATAGGGGTCACCACAGTGAATCATCTGTTTTAATTTCTTCCTGTCCTCTGCATCTTGCTCTGTCACACCAACCATCTGCATGTCCTCTCTCACCACATCCATCAACCTTATCTTAGGCCTTCCTCTTTTCCTGTTACCTGGTAGCTTCATCCTTAGCATCTTTTTCCCAATATACTCAGCATCCCTCCTCAGCACATGTCCAAACCAATGTAATCTTGCCTCTCTGGCTTTGTCTCCAAACCTTCCAACCTGGGCTGACCCTCTAATATACTTATTCCTAATCCTGTCCACCCTCATCACACCCAGTGCAAATCTTAACATCTTTAACTCTGCCACTTCCAGCTCTAACTCCTGCCATTTTGTCAGTGCCACTGTCTCCAACCCATATAACATAGCTGGTCTCACTACCCTCTTGTAGACCTTCCCTTTCACTCTTACTGGTAGTCGTCTGTCATAAATCACTCCTGACACTCTTCTCCACCCACTCCATCCTGCCTGTACTCTCTTCTTCACCTCTTTTCCACATTCACCATTACTCTGAACTACTGATCCCAAGCATTTAAACTCATCCACCTTCAGCACCTCTACTCTTTGCATCCTCACCATTCCTCTATCCTCCCTCTCATTCACACACATATATTCTGTCTTAGTCCTACTGACCTTCATTCCACTTCTCTCTAGAGCATATCTCCATCTCTCCAGGGTCTCCCCCACCTGTTCCCTACTCTCACTACAGATCACAATGTCATCTGCAAACATCACAGTCCACGGGGACTCCTGTCTGATGTTGTCTGTCAACCTGTCCATCACCATTGCAAATAAGAAAGGGCTCAGAGCTGATCCTTGATGTAATCCCATCTCCACCTTAAACACATCCATCACTCCCACTGCAGACCTCACCACTGTCACACTACCCTCATACATATCCTGTACCACTCTTACATACTTGTGCTACTTCAGTCAATATATGAATTCAGAAACAAGAACATACTTAGAACAAACAGCACCAGTTTCAAATGTGAAACACCCTTCCTTCATCAATGACCACTTCAGAGTTTATGAACACAGGTCAGAATTAAGAGAGGAAGGTATAATAATACCGTTATTTAGTCATGACAATGGCATATCTACATTAGAGGGCCAGCAATTAACAAAGAAGGCACAAGGTAGGAAGGATTTTAAATATTCCTTTGTGACCAAATTTAGTACTGACTTTCAGTACATTACCAACATATTGAATAAAATCTGGCATATTTTTCAGGGTTTTGATGGAATAATTGAAACATTGGGCAGTAGGCCTAATATTGTGTTGAGAAAGTATCCTACCATCAAGCAGTTGCTGGATGGTAAACATGAAAAAAGTATATATAAATATTCTATGGGGATGAAAAACTGTGGTTTTTGTCCACAATGCCCACTGGTTAAGCAGATTAATCAAGGTGTCATTAATAATACCCTTATAGAAATAAGGGGTAAATATACATATGATACATTTGGGGTAGTTTATGCTGCAATGTGTGAAGCATGTGCATGATTCTATATAGGTAGAACTAAGAGGAAGTTAAAGGAACACACGTATGAACATGCTAGAGATATTAAAAATAAAAGTATGACTAGTGCCCTATATAGGCACATTATGAACTTCCCATCACATGGTTTTAAATTTACAGTCATAGACAAAGTATTTCAAGACCCCAGAGGTGGTCCATGGGAGGATGTGTTAGACTTTAGAGAGTTATGTTGCAAGTTAGGCTAAATGCTTTATGTAAATCAGGCCTTAATGATGGTATTAGCTTTACGGGTTATTTAAAACTGCGTTCATATAAAGTCTGATTAAATGTTTAATGTATTTATATATATATATATATATATATATATATATATATATATATATATATATATATATTTGGTGTGAAAGAATTGTAATTCTTAGTACATACCTATTAAGTATTTTTATTTTTCATACTATGTGATCTGTTGTGTTTCTAATGATATATAGAGAGGTTGATTTTGTTGATTTTGTATGTAGGTTTTTAAATATTAATTTATGTCAGGATCAGCTGGGTTTTATTGGTTGAATTTTATCACATGGAGTATTGAATTAGAGTACTTAAATAAATGAATTTTTGAGATGTAGTATTCTGATGAAGTCTATGTTATAAACTGACGAAAGTGCTAAATAAACCTGTGTTCATAAACTCTGAAGTGGTCATTGACATTGGAAGGGTGTTTCATGTTTGAAACAGGTGCTGTTTGTTCAGTCAGTATATATTAGGACAGACAAGACAGTGTTACTGCAGCAATTTTGTCAGCTTATCTACTCCAGTATTTCAGATATGTCCCTATTTTCATGACTTTCTCCCCCGACTTTGTCAGACTTGGTCCAGATTTGTTGCATTAAGGTGTTCTAAGCCTACCTCTCAACTGGCCGGATTGTTGCAGAATGCCCAGATCTATTGCTCATATTTCTGGTCTGTTCCACAGATTCATTATTTTTCTTTCCTTGGTAAATCATTGTGATGATCTGAGGATTTCTTTTTTTTTTTCAAAGAATTTTATTAAATAATTATTAAAATAAACAAATATTTCCATAAAATTATAACATTTTTTCTTTAAAGTTAAAAAACAAGAAATTAAAAAAAACAAACTTTCTAATATATAAACCAATGTAACTAAACTATGTACAAAGACGTTCATCATGCAAAACATTTTTTTCTTAATGTAGCTGTAGGATTAATAAAAATCACCTGTTTACATAAATTAATAAACTATTTTTCTAGAAGTTCATAGATGATATTCCATGAATTATATAATGTAGTATTCCTAGATTATCTAGATTTAATAGTTAACATTTCCAAATTACACGTTTCAAGGAGTATATTTTTAAATTCCAAAAATGTAGGTGCTGTACCAGATTTCCAATTCTTAGTGATTGTTTTTCTAGCTATAGATAGTATAGACCAAACCAAAGGGTACTTATTCTCTTTTGCACAATCAGGAACAGAAGTATTAAATAAAACAAGTGATTTAGATATAAAGAAATTATTAGTAAAATTGTTTGCAATAAATTATTGATATCATCCCAAAATTTTCTTAAATATATGCAGTTATAAAACATATGAGACCAGTCAGCATTCAATTCAATATTACATCTCCAACATGTTATATTCTTTTTAGAAAATATATGCATATTATGAGGAGTGATAAATGATCTATTTAAAAATGTCCATGTGAATAATTTCCATTTTAAAGAAGAAGTAGTCATACTTGCTGATTGTAAAATATTAAATTTGTCTTTCTCAGAAGGGGAATTATTATTAATTAAAGAAAAATATTTCCAATAATTATCTGAATGTGTATCTAAATCACATTTAAATGCCCTATAAATGTTTGATAACTTGTTATTAGCAGGAGATTTATGCAAAACTGATAAAATCATATATTGTATTAGCTTGGGAATTTTTTTCCTAATTATAGGAGACATAGAATCCAATGTATTTAATACATATTGTCTAGCTTCTTGAAGCTCTAACCATAAACAAGAGTCAAGTTTATACTCTTCCAAGAGTAAACTATTGGATTTTATCTCATTATTTATCATCATTTGGTGCCAAAATGTTAAATGATTTTGCTGAAATATAGACATTTTTGTATAATCTGAAGAGAAAATAGATCTGTATGTGTAGGCTATAGGGAAGAGTAAAAAAAGCTAATCCTTATATATATTATATTTAAATATAACATGTTTAAATGATTTTAAAAGAAAAATGATATACTTGGAGTTAAAACTCAGAGAAGAAAATTCAGAAATGTAATCTTTTAACCTCCAAATAAATGGATTATTAATTATATTTAGCTTATAGGAACTATTTATATCTTTGGTATTTTGTGACAATACCTCTATAAACTCTTTCCACTTAGCAGTATATTCCACATCAATGAGATGAGAGATTGTATTGAATACTGATGAAATTGAATAAATTTCTAAATTTGGTAAGGCTATACCCCCATTATTCCAGTTATACATATGGTATGTTAATGCAATACTTGGCTTATTTGGGAACCACAAACATTTCTGAATCATTGAATTACATTTTTTAATTATTTGGTAAGAAGGAGGTATAGATAAAGATTGAATTATATATAAGATTTTGGGGAGAAGGATCATCTTTATTATTAAAAGTTTATCATCCATAGAAAATGGTAATTTGTTCCATTTATTTATTAAATATTCTATCTGTAATAGACTTTTATTATAATTTATTTGAATTGTATCTTAAATATTGTTAGTAATAATTATACCTAAATATGCTATTTGTTGAGACTGAGCCATATATTCATTATATTCATCAGGTATATTGTATTTTTTTTTTGAACCTGTTAAAATAATTTGTGTTTTATTATTATTAAAAGTAAGGCCAGAATTTTTTTGAACATATTCCATGTTTTTTAAAAGTTTTTGTATGGATTCACGTCTACTCCCAAGAGTAATCAATATGTCATCTGCAAACATTTGTATTGTAGATGATATAGTGGGGTTTAACTTGTATCCTTCAATATCTGTATCATGTCTTATTAAATTTGCCCATGATTCCATAACTAATGAAAATAAAAGAGGGGATAAAGGACACCCTTTATTAGTACCTTTTACTATTGGTATATTTTGAGATATACTAGTGCCAATTTTAACATAAGCTTGGCTACCTTCATATAACAGAGTGGTAAGATTGATAAAATTATTGGAGAAATTTAACTCCTTTAATAGAGTGAACAAATATTCCCATGTAATTGAGTCGAAAGCACAATTTATATCTAAACTAACTAGGGTTAAATTTGTTTTAAGATTTTTCACAGAATCAATTAAAGTTAATATTCTTTTAATGTTATCATATGAAGTTCACTTCATTATAAACCCCGTTTGATCACTATCAACTAATTTGGGTAAAAGTGTTTTAAGCCTTTCTGCATAAATGGACATAAATAATTTGTAATCAGTGTTTAATAGGGAGATGGGTCTATAGGTGGTACACTTAGAGGGATCTTTGTTAGATTTTAAAATAGGAGAAATAAAAGTGTATTTCCAAGATGGTGGATTTATGTGTTTGTCTTGAACAAGATTACATACTTTATAAAGGAATTTTAGAGCATTTATAGGTAGTAATTTGTAAATTTCAGGAATGATGCTGTCATTACCTGGTGCTTTATTTTGCTTTAATTTGGTAATGTGAGTTTGAAGTTCTCTGAAAGATATGTGTTTATCAATAGAAATCCCTTGTTCCTCTGAAAGTCTTGTTTTAGTGTATTTATTAATAAATGTTTTTATTTCCTCTTTAGAGTTAATTTCAGTAGTTGTTTGGTTGATGTTTATAAAAAACTCTCTAAATTCAGTTAATATATTATGAATTTCCGATACCATTTTTCCTTTTTTAGGGAGAATATTTCATTAATATGATTAAATCTATGTAATCTTTTTATTTTATTAGCAAGAATTTTTAAGGATTTAGGGTTAGAAGAAAAATTTATAAACTTGAATTTTACTATATTGATCATAGTTTTATGTTCTGATATTTCTAGATATTTATTATTTAACATATTTATTTCTTTTCTTTTATCTGATACGTCTTTATCACCCATATTACTAAGTTTTAAAGTGTCTAATTTACATTGTATATGTTGCAGCTCTTTATCCCAAGATTTCTTTTTTTTTGTTGTACCAATTCAATATCCAAACATATAGATAATCTTTTAGGGCATCCCATATGTAAATTTCTGATATATCATTAGTATTATTAAGTTCTAAAAAACTCTGTTCTTCTGTAGAAATTAAATCATTAAAATCTTTTAATTTTGTGATATAAGTTGGGATCCTTTTTATATGAATATTAAAATTTGGATTGACTACCACTACAAAAATTATAGAATTATGATCTGATAAAGGACATGAAATCACTGCTGATTTGTTTAAGGAATCTGTTAAATTATTAGAAATAAAAACTCTATCTATCCTCAAGTATGAGTTATGTCTATGAGAAAAAAAGGTGTAAAACAAAGAAGTAGTATCTGCAAAATAATTTATATCTTTCAAAAAATAAGTATCTGAAAAGTCTTTTAATAATTTAGATGTTGTAGATATTCTTCTCTTCCCATTAGTACTAGAGTCTTTATAATCTAGAATACAACTGAAATCTCCTGCCAAAATAATGTTCCTTTTAGAGACTAGTACAATTTGATCTAGATGTTGTTTCACTGTGTTTATCCCTATCCCTGGGATCCAATATATGTTAATCAATGTGAACATTTTACTGTTTATTTCTATGGTGACTGCATAAAACATTCCTTTATTATCCTTATATGTATCTATTATTTTAGGAACAGACATTATGCTGTTCCATAGGATAGCTACTCCTCTCTTTTTCTTAGTATGTTCAGAACTTACTAAAATCTTATATGTTTTAGATTCAAGTCTGAATATATCCTCTGTTATTAAGTGAGTTTCTTGTAAAAATACTAACTGAGATTTATGTAACTTAAGATATCTAGTTAAATTCCTCCTTTTATTAGGATTATTTAAACCATTAATGTTAACTGATATACCTTTTAGTGTAGTCATTGAAAATTAAATGATGTAAATATAAACATACTGATCTAAGAAATACACAAGAATATATCTAATAGGAATACTATTATGATCATTAGAACAAACATAGTGTAAGAGTATCATATTCTTAAAATTAAGGTTGTTTCCTACTACATAAGATATGAACGTCTGAAAAGTTATTAGAAAATATTTATAACATAAACATGAAACAAAATAACCAACCCGAACCCCTCTGGAGTTTAAAACTCCTAACTCGAATGACATCAGTCACTCGAATCGACCTCCTATCAAAAGCAGCATCCAATCAGCACATGCCTAAATGTCTATAGTCATAACTATAAAAATAAGGCTTCTCATCAATAACATCGACAATTTTTTTGTATGAACCAAATGTATAGATATAATGTTGTGTCAATTAGTAAATTGATGACAGCTACATCTTAGGAATAAAGTACAGAGTTTTCTTACATTAGTTAGTAGGTTATTAAGAACTACTATGATCTATTAGTTCACTCTTCTGTTTTAAAGTAATCAAATTTGATAAGAACCTTAAAAAGAGACTATGGCATTATTGTATTACCGAAATATGGCTAATAAAGGCTGAAGTGTGATATATAGTACTGCCATAGGTGATCAGCTAACTGGGACATAGTTGTAAATGAATCACCTAAGGGCCTTCAATAACCACTAACATTGGCAGCTAATAACTAAGATGCTAATAAAAGTGATTTACTAATAATCAACTAACATACTGATTGTTCTGAAAGAAATGAACACTGCATTTCTTTGCCAGAAACCAAATATAGTGATTACTCATCAAGAAGTAAAACCAACAACATCCTGCTAGTTTTCTTATATCCAAACACCCCGGTGCAGTCTCTCATAGAAGAGTGACTAATAAACCTTAAAAGTCTGATCTTCCATTCATTGCATTCATTTGAGTTACCTCAAAGGGTCCATTACCATACTGAAAACTAGTGAAAAGGTCATATTAGTTCAAAGAAGCAAGGTGCTTAAATAGCTCCTGTATACTATATAAACGCCTTATTTAAATATAATGAGCTTTTTATTATTCAATTATAGCTTATACTATCTTTGAATTTTGAAAAGCTATTTCATTAACAAAACAAAAGATGAAAATTTCACATTTTCTAATGATAAACAGATCTAACTATTTTTAATGCACCTGTCCTTGCAATATTATTGCTGCCTATGTGGTACATCCCTATCAGCCTGTTACACAAATGCATTCATAAAATAACTGAGATAACCTATTATATACGTCTATACATTTAACATTTTGATAAATGCTTCATGAATATTTTCTCAGCAAGTCAACAGTTATAAAAAATGTACATGTAATACAAGTATATAAACAGCTTGTAGCATTATTAAA
Organism: Protopterus annectens; assembly: GCF_019279795.1. Classification (NCBI taxonomy): domain Eukaryota; kingdom Metazoa; phylum Chordata; order Ceratodontiformes; family Protopteridae; genus Protopterus; species Protopterus annectens. The sequence goes on from NC_056739.1 coordinate 1,860,258,025, forward strand.
TCTTCCAAAAATGCACACATCACAACTAGTATTTCTCATCAAGATATCGGCACCCTTGTCATACGTAAAGCAAATATTTTATGAGAATACTATTCGTTTATAAATACATAAGGCTCAAGAATACCTATGATGATCAGAAAAAGTATTTAGGCTACATGCGTAGTATAATCCCTATTTATTTAAGAGATTATTGCATATAATGTCTTACAATAAGTTGAAAGTAGTAATCTAGCTATATCTTTTTTTCGTATGCTGTATGAGGAAACAAATTTGAATCAGTAGATTCCCGGTGAGGATCAGAAGATCAATTTACTTCCGACGCCTTCATGATGACGTTTTAAGAAAGCTCCGAGTTTTCCAGCCGCGATGGATATCACAGTCTCGAGCTCATCATGAAGATAAAGCTTTCAAAGTTCCAGCAAGAAATAGTAAGTAAAATGTTAAATAAATTGTTAAAATCAGACTGTAAAAATCATTAGGCATTTTTAAAATGACAGTCAATAACAGACAGTAATGCAGGAAACTCAAGTATCTAATTTACAAATACTCTAATGTACATTAGGAGGCAAAAAACCATACACAAACTTGTACAGAATTTTGTCTAACTTTATTTGTGTAACATATGTTATTTTATATCATTTGCAATCAGCTTTTGCCCACCTCACTGACGTGGTCAGTGACAGGGTTATTACATCATGATCATTCATTAGAAAAATGCTGAGACTACAATTTTTAAAAAGTTACTTTCCCATGAGAATATTACAGCCTTGCAAAGCACCTGGTCGGTCACAATGTCCTTCCGAGGATGTAGCCAATTCAAGGCTCTTAGATTAGTTCGAATACAATGGGTGCATGTCTTCTTTAATGCTTCTCTTTGTCTCTTTCTTGTTCACCAGCTGGACATTATCTCTGATAGTGCGCACAAGGCCATTCTTCTGGTGGAAGCAGGAAAAGATACACATGCACACAGATTCATTATTTTCTAACTTTGCAAAATAATCTTTCACTGACAGACATGAGCTGGCCGAGCTGCCAAGGCCAAGTTTCTAATCACACTGCAGCTTATGCTTCAAGCAATAATATGCGAGCTTATTTCTACTATTATTCTAGTAAAACAGAATTAAATGCATTACATATTATACTATTTTTCAACCTTTGCTCTTCATATAGATTTGAGCACATTTATTCCTGTCTAAAGCACACATTTCCCTAACAGTTTATAGATGTTTGAATACATATTTTTCTGACATTCTCCCTCCTGTTAATGCATTTCATTCTATTAGAAACATAAACAATATTATTTTATTTTTTTAGCTTTTTCCCTTTGAGGACTTTCAGCTAAGTTAGTTATTGGTTTTATATTTCAGAAAAAGCATCATCTGAAATTAATCTTTTAATTTCAACACTTTGGTAAAAAGTTTCAGTAACAGATATATTAACAAATTTTTGATTAATCTTTTCATGCAGGGAATTTCACAGTAAACACATGCTCCTATTAGGAGTATACCCACACAAATAGCAATTAAATGTTTAATAGGATGGAACCCCACCCCCCCAAACAGATTCTGGAAAAAGTCCGTCAGTGGGTTTGGGCCTGGTTTAGTCATTGCTGATACTTGCTGAATTACCTCTAGGTGGTCATTGATTTCATGTTGGTTGTCTGGAATGTGCACAGCATTTTTCTTCGTGTACCACCTCTTGCCGCTAGGGTGAAGTAAAGAGCCATTCGATTTTGTAGCACAACAGTTTTTATTGCATTCAGTTCATTAGTCACCAATTCTAGGGTGGAAAAAGTTGCATTGCTCATGACTTCTTGACAGCTTCCTCAGCTCCCAGATCGATTTGACTGCTCCATAGGCTGGTGGTATTCCTGCCCTGGATATAACACTGTTGCCCAAGTTCATATGAGTCAATTTACTTTTGTCTTTCACTGAATTATGGTTTTTTTAACCAGCTTCGATTTTACCAACTGGATTCACAGTTTTTTTTACTGGACCTTCAGATTCTCGAGCTGTTTTCCTTACGTTTTGTATTTTACCCAAAGGTAATTCTGCAGTATGTCTTATTGCTGAAACCAGATAACCCAAAAAACAACTGCCGGACCAATTCTCAGGTAACCATTTATATGCCTTTTTCCCACAAATAAAATCATTACTTTGGTACTAATACGTGTTATCCCTGCATGAAACATTTTTCTATCCTTAATAGACAATTGCTTAGTTAAGACTGGATTGTCACATACTGCATTTAATGTAGTTTTCATTGAACTCAGATATGAATCATGGTTAGTATCACAAACAGTACCCCCACTTTTGACTTTAATGTAACATTTATAAGACATTGTTATATTACCATTACTCCAGCCCACCTGGAGGGTATCACTTTTGTAGAAACATACAACTCCTTTTTGTGTGACAGGTAAAAATAAAGCAATTTTGTCCTGTGATCTCACAGTTTCTGTATCAAGAAAACTTTTCCAAGTCTCATTTTATTCCCAGAGGGACAGTGGACATTAACAGTCTCTTATATGTTGTTGGTATAGCTGTACAAACCCAGCAATTTGAAATGTGCATAGTTTCTGTATGCACAAGCTTCATGGTCAGGTATGTGTTAAAGTTTGGATGCCAGTCTATAAACAGTTCATCACGTCTTTTCACTTTTACTCGTGTGGTTGAGTGCAGGGAAAAACCACAATAAGAGAAAAATTGTCATATTTAGTCAACAAATGCACTGCCAAAGAAAATAATTATGCAATAGTTCTTGGGTTGCTCTGCTTTTTGTTTGCTTTACTCTTGGCCATTTTGCCCTTGTGTATCAGTCACAAAGTTCTTATTCAGCTGAAAGTTCTTTTGTCTGAAAAGAGTTAAACTGCAAAACAGATTTATTTATTAACAGTTTCTTTATATAATTAGCTAGTGCACTGTCCGCCTCCAGCTCTGCAGGCATGCGAGCTCTTTACTGCCGCACATAATATGCCCTTCCAAATACTACTTCAAAGGGGATCAAACCCTTTACATTTGTTACTGTTTTCATGCTCAGCAATGCTAGAGGTAAACAGCAAATCCAATTCTTCTGAGTCTCACTCATCAACTTCCTTAACTTGTTTTTTAAAATCCCATTGTACCTCTCCACCAGTCCTGCTGACTGTGGGTGGTAAGCACAGTGATTCCTTAAGGAAATCCCAAAAAAATCTCCCAAGTTGTTGAATTGTCTGATTGACAAAATGTGTCCCATTGCCACTATAGATTCTTTCCGGTATGCCAAATCTAGGAATTATTTTCTTTACTAGGGCCTTTGCCACTGTTGCTGCATGCGGATTCCTGGTTGGAAAAGCTTCTACCCATTTTGAAAACATATCTATGATCACTAAACAGTATTTCTTTCCTTCACATTTATTCAACTCTATGAAGTCCATACAAATAGTATGGAATGGATATGGTGGTGTAGGGAAACTCCCTTGCTTGTTTTTAAATGCTCCTTGTGCATGGTGCTTGTTACAAGTATGACAAGCTGCACAAAATTTTTTTATTGTATAATTTATGTATCCATATGTTTGGAATATTTTATTTACTAACTGTACCATCCCCCCTGTTGAGACATGGCTCTGCCCATGGCTCAACAAAGCTGCATATCTAAATAAATTAGACGGCAATATTGTTTTTTTCCCTTTGGAAATGTACAGTCCATTCTCAAAAATTGCACCTTGTTTTACCCAGTTTTGTTTTTCTGCTTTTGTAGTAAGCATTTGCATTGTTTTTAACATGTCTAAATCTAAAATCTCAAAGGGTTGTAATTTCTCATTTAAAAATAAAGTTTCTGAGTCTGAGGCTGCTTGCTTTGCAGCTGCATCAGCTCGTGCATTACCTTTGAAATTTTATCCTGTTGTTTTGTATGAGCTACACATTTACAAATAGCTACTTTGGTAGGCAACTGAATAGATTCTAATAGCTCCAAAATAAATTGCGCATGATTAATAGGTTTCCACTGGATGTAATCATCCTCTATTTTCTTTATTGTTGTGCAAACACATGCACTGTAGAAAAGCATACTGATTATCAGTATATATGTTCACTTTTGCCTTTTACTAAAATACATGCTCCTGTCAAAACTACCAGTTCTGCTGCTTGAGCATACAAGTTGTGTGGCAAAGTTTGTGCTTCTAAATTTTTAGTGTCTGTAACTACTGCATACCCCACCAGATTTTTCCCTGTAGGACCCCTTCTGCATGAGCCATCCACGTAATATGTCACCTCAGCATTATTCAAGGGCATATCTGTAAGATCTTGTCTAGGTAAAGCTAACTGTTCATATGAGGTTGACTCAGCAGTATGGTCATACATGAAAGATGTCTAGCAGGAGAAAGGTATGCAACTTTTCTTGTAGCAGAATTATTGCAACTGCATGAGGCATTCTCAATGTGAGAGGGTGGAATAACACCACTGAGGCTGAAGCCTGCACTGCCATTGCTGCTGCAACTACTGCTTGTACACAGTGAGGCAAAGATTGCACCACTGGGTCTAACTGTGATGAATAGTAAGCTTATGGGGCATTGCTTATCCCCATGTTGTTGCTTTAATACTGATGTCATGTACCATTGCTTACAATCTATGGTCTAAAAACGTTTGTGATAACTTGGAAGTCTTAAAACTAATGAAGAAGCTATTAACTGCTTTAACCTGCAGAAAGCCATTTCTGCTTTTGTTTTCATTGTAAAATAATTTGGTACCCAGCTTCAACAAAATTAGTTGTACCTAAGAAAGACATTATTTCTTTTTAGTTGTTGGTTTGGGTGCTTGCAAAATTGCTGTTTTTTTTTCTTTCTCTTTCCCATTATCTAGTATTTTACCTTTATTGAATATCACATATCCCAGGTATCTAACCTGTGTTTTTTCCCAAAGTTTGTAACTTACTTTTGTTTACTTTGTGTCCTTGTATTACTAAAAATTTTAATAATGCTACCGTATTCACCCTGCACTGCTGCTGGGTGCTGCTAGCAAGATGTCATTTACATAAAGTAAAATTTGACTACCTTCTGGTGGGGTAGACCCTGCCAGGTTGCTAGCCATTTTTGTGCAAATATTATTGGGCTCTCACAATATCCCTGTGGTAGTCGAGTATATGTATACCTTTTACCCTGAAATGTAAATGCAAACCAATATTGACTATCAGGATGTATAGGTATTGAAAAGAAAGCATTGCTTATATCTACCACAGTAAAATACTTCTGTTGTGGCTTTAAATCATTTAACAAGGTATGTGGGTCTGGCACCGTGGGTGCTCTAGGTATTACTGCATTATTTACAGCTTATAAATCTTGTACCATCTGCCATTCCCGTTTGCTTTTTAACAGGAAATAGGGTGTATCACATGGTGAATCAGGAGATTCTACCAGTACTCCTTTTTTGAGTAATGCTGCTTATTATAGGCTTAATTTTTACTTTTGCATTCTTTTCCAAAATGTATTGTCTTTTCTGTGGTCTAAAAGCTGACTTTGGGGTAATTGTAACTGGTCCTGCTGCTTGAATAAGCCCTACATTTAACTTGCCTGTTGACCACAGAGTTGTTGGAATTTTACACAAGGCCTCTTCTTTTTCTTTTAATAAAATGCTAATCAGCTGTCCTTACTAGATTGCAAGTGTACAGCTGTATGTGTCTGTGTCAACCAATTCAGTTTTGTTTTTATATTCCTTGTCCTGACATTTCTAAATCAGTCTGTTTTCCCATTTTGTTACCTTTTTTCTAAGTCTGCCCATTTAACACTTTTGTTTTTTGTCAAGCTGACATGTGGCAGTCTATTGGACTTATACAATCTCATGAACTCCTGAGGTAATGAACAGCTTACTACACTGTTTCCCTCAGTATCCCAGCATAAAGTTTGTAATATTAATTTGTCAGCAGGATTCTTACTTATATTCCTTATCAGGTCCTGGTGTGCTACAGTAGTATGGAGTACAATGTAACAAGTGCTGCTGATCAGTGTCAAGGGAGGGTACCTTACTGATGGCTACGTTTATCAGTTCTTTGGTTACTGCCCTTGGACCAGTCATAACTAGGTCCTGGCTGTACCAATAATAGGCTTCACCCTCTGATCACACCACAAGAGCATCCATTTGTCTTTGTGCTTCCATACCCTGCATGGTAGGAACTACTGCTATGCCAAATATTTGCACAAGGTCTCTTCCCAGTAAGTTTACTGGATATTTTTGCAGAAACTACAATTTTACTTTTCTGAGTCATACCTGAAACAGGGTCAGTTATTGCTATATTATGGGAAAGTGGTTCCCTGTATAGCTGTCCATTTGCTGCTTTTACTAATATATAATCAGGTGATTCAGAATGTTTTGGTAACTTGGAGGGGTGTATCAAAGTCCGTGACGCTCCTGAGTAACACAGGAATTTGACCTTTCTTCCCTCCACCAGAAGTGTTACTTCTGGTTTTGTATTTGCTAGGTAGAGCTCCAGGCTCAACAATGCTAAATCTAAAATTTTATTTTCATTTTTATCCTCTACATCTGTTTGTACTTCCTCTATTCCCTCTACTACATTTACATTTTCTTTTTGTTTATTAACCTTTCCTGATGATTTTTGGTTATTATCACTATCATATAGTCAGTCCACATCTCCTTTATCTTCTGTCATTGCTTTCTTATTTTGTTTATAGTCCCTAGCTAGATGCCCTTTTACCTGACTGTAATACAAATACTTCAGCTCCGTCTTCAGCAGTGAAGACTTGTGCCTTTTTTTCTTTTTACTATTAAAGTGTCTTTCAGTACGTCTAGCATACTCAAGTAAGGCTTGCAGCCTGCTTGTTCAGTGATTTATTATATGCCTTGTAATAAAACTACTAACAGAGGCAATGCAACCTTTTAAAATGTATTTTTAATTGTTGTTTTAAGCATTTTAATAATCTAGCATAATATCCATCTACTGTCTCATTTTCCTGTTGTATGCATTAATTAATGCAAGTCCAGTCTGCTCTAAGTTTTTATTTTTCAGAGATTCTGTCTGTTAGACCTTTCACTCTGTTGTCTAAAAATGTTTCAGAATTTTTAAGCTTCTGTTTTTTTTTACAATTTGCTTCCTCAATCCACCTATGTGCTTGAGGTATGCCTAGTTGGTGCTGTTTTTCTTTGCCTGACGCCTGCATCAGATTAAAGCTTGTTTAAGGAGTTTAACTAGTGAAAGTTTATCTAGTTTACTATCAAATTTATAGTTGTTAACACATTTTGCAAAATATCTCACATTATCTGCTTACTGCAATTGCATATGCTTCACATTATCCGTTAGGGATCTCGTGATCTCTTAGTGCACTGATCTCCCATGTCTTAAAAAGACTGTTACGTAACCCTTCTCTTGTACCACGTGGTATCTTATTTCCCCATATCCACAGTAGTGTCTAGAATGACTGTTTACTTTGCTTTGTTATTCCCTGATCTATGACTCAAGATACAATACTTGACTCTCTCTCCCTGCTATCACAAACCTTAGCAATAGCACAGTGTAACCTGGTCCCTGATCTAAAACAAAGACAAAGAGGGAAATTCTTCTTACCTGAGCCTCCCGCTTTATGACTGTCTTTTTTTTTCTTGGGGCCCAGTCTTCCGCTTTTCAGCCACAGATCAGAAAGTGGACAGCCTCTTTACACACAACAATTCAGTCGGAGGTCTTTTCACTTTAAGAAGAACCATTTTGTTTTGGCAGCTTCTCCTGCGCAGATTTATCACCACTCATGCACTCTGTGACCTGCAGCTTACCAAGGGAATTCCGGCTTGAGAAGGACCAAAATGTTAAATAAATTGTTAAAATCAGACTGTAAAAATCATTAGGCATTTTTAAAATGACAGTCAATAACAGACAGTAATGCAGGAAACTCAAGTATCTAATTTACAAATACTCTAATGTACATTAAGAGGCAAAAAACCATACACAAACTTGTACAGAATTTTGTCTAACTTTATTTGTGTAACATATGTTATTTTATATCATTTGCAATCAGCTTTTGCCCACCTCACTGACGTGGTCAGTGACAGGGTTATTACATCATGATCATTCATTAGAAAAATGCTGAGACTACAATTTTTAAAAAGTTACTTTCCCATGAGAATATTACAGCCTTGCAAAGCACCTGGTCGGTCACAATGTCCTTCCGAGGATGTAGCCAATTCAAGGCTCTTAGATTAGTTCGAATACAATGGGTGCATGTCTTCTTTAATGCTTCTCTTTGTCTCTTTCTTGTTCACCAGCTGGACATTATCTCTGATAGTGCGCACAAGGCCATTCTTCTGGTGGAAGCAGGAAAAGATACACATGCACACAGATTCATTATTTTCTAACTTTGCAAAATAATCTTTCACTGACAGACATGAGCCGGCCGAGCTGCCAAGGCCAAGTTTCTAATTACACTGCAGCTTATGCTTCAAGCAATAATATGCGAGCTTATTTCTACTATTATTCTAGTAAAACAGAATTAAATGCATTACATATTATACTATTTTTCAACCTTTGCTCTTCATATAGATTTGAGCACATTTATTCCTGTCTAAAGCACACATTTCCCTAACAGTTTATAGATGTTTGAATACATATTTTTCTGACATAAAACATTACTTAACTACATATAACACAAGTACGTGAACCTCTGATGGCAATAAAACGTAGTAAAACACTTGAGTAACCCAAAATTCAAATCACGATGTTGCAGTAGTACAAACAAACAGACTTTTATTCCATGGAGTGAGCGCTTTCGCCAAAAGGCTTCTTCGGACTCTTTTACAAGGTAAAAGTGCTTACAACCATCTTTAAAAACATTACCAATGCTTGCTATTGGCTGTGAATCACCAAATAGTCACATGGTATCTTAAACATAAAAACACATATTTCATAAGAACACTACACCTTACAAAGGTGCATTCTTCAAAAAAGCTGGCACCCTGAATATATAAATACTAATAAAAATACAATAACTTAGCAAATCCCTTCATGTATAATAAGAAACTTTAAAACTCTCAAGGCACACATAAAATATATTGCTTTATAAGACAGTATAAAAACCTTGCCATACTGCACAGACCATTAATGCTGACGACTATATACAGCAAAATAACAAACAACAAATAACTCAAAAATGACTCGGTCTACATGGGTAATGAATAATGACAGCAATAAATGATGTAGACACTGTGTGAGTAAAGCCTGCATCTATTCAAAAGTGTATAGCTCACAAAACCCATAATTTTGTGTAGGTAGACAACAATAAATACGACAACAATGAATGATGTAGACACTCTTTGAGTAAAGTCTGCATCTATTCGAGAGTGTATAGCTCACGAAGCCCATAATTTTGTGTAGGTAAACAGGTCAGTCTATGTACATAAACACCTCTAATATACCCTCACATAAACTAACGACTCAGAACTAAGGATGTACAATGAAAACTCTGTATATCAGTTGTATAATGAAGTCGTGACTACAAAATATCATCTCCGTAGTCTCCTACTCTTCAGAAACGGCTTAATATGTACCTTGTCATTGAGACCAGGTGGTTTGTCAGATCTCATTCTGATAATCCACCTTGTCTCATGTTCCAGTGTTCGATTGACCACATCCCCTCCTCTAAATCCTTGAAAAATATCGTGATTTGAATTTTGGGTTACTCAAGTGTTTTACTACGTTTTATTGCCATCAGAGGTTCACGCACGCTGTGCTTGTGTTGTGTTTACTCTTAGCGTGAACCCCTTTCTTAATAGTAAGCAGCGCTGCATTGGGATTTTGTGTAACTACATATAAGGCAATGTCTCGATACTCCCTCTATACCAAGAGAGATGAGAAAGAAAGGAAAAAAAAACTCGCATACACAACACGAAGCAATGACAGCTCTCAAGCAAAGCTTCACCACACTATCATCCAGACTCACCGGTTAATCTCCGACCAAAGCACACAGGCACCAAAACATACAATTAGCACAAACAACACCACACGTCTCTACAGTGCTAGAGCACCAAACCAGAGCCTCCAAATAAACACAC